>NW_005842671.1:383024-395837 GCF_000455745.1 Alligator sinensis | reverse complement strand
CTGCGCCGGGTCGCCCCCCGCCCTGGGGGGGGGGGGGGGGGGTCAGACTAGATGATCTATTTAGGTCCCTTCTGACCCCTAACTACTATGAAACCCCCCAAAGAGGAGTACTTCTGGGTGCAAGGAGGGGGACTTCCAGTGGCAGAGGTCAGGGGTTATGGGAGAGCTGATAAGATGGTAACCAGGGGGTGGGACACCTGTCAAAAGGGTGGGGCTACCCTTGCAGTCCTTGACAGCTCACCAGAACTCATTAAGCGGCCCTCCAGTCAAAACAGTTGCCCACCCCTAGGTGAGATACTCATAAAGAAATAATTCTCTGTATATGGATGCCCATATAGAAGTAGCCAGGGGCCCAACGAGATTAATAGAACATGGAAAAAAAATCCTTATTTAGCTGGAGCTAAATATAGAGGTATGGGGGGCAGAGGGTATTGCTTCCAGTTGATCTTTATAACAGGAGAAGTTCATCTTTCTCTGATACAGATTACATTTCAACCAACTACTCATCAGACAAGTGACATATTTGGCAAGATAGTTGGAACGCCAAGCAGCAATGACCAATGAAATAGAGACAGGAGGTGGAGTGTCACCAACACATTGATAACACTGCCTCCCAAAACATCGAATTGTCTTCCCTCACAACCTCACCTTCATTTTGATCAAAAAGAGTTATCCCTTCATACTTAGTCCTGATGCTTAGAAAAGCTGCAGGGAAGGTTATTCTGTGCACACTTCTGCTCTTCTAAGTGGAGGGTCAGGAAACACAAACAAATACACTGTTGTTTAGACATTTTGCTTCCAAAAGGGACTGTTTTACCTATCAGATATCAGCTGGAACACTTCGTATTCTGAGCCCTTCCCTTTTGCCAGCTGTCTCTTCTTGCTTCCAATATGCCCTTAATTAGAGGTTTTGGAGGATGTAGGGCCTGCTATTTTAGTTTTGCTCTACTCGGGGGGGGGGGGCAGGTTCTTTTGTACGAGTGCAATCTCCAATTGCTCCTGTAGCCCAGGCATTAGTCACTTTACATTTTTGGACAGAGCGAAGAGGCTAGAACAGAAGATGAGGTTCTAACTCCTGTTTTAGTAACACTTTGCTCCTTTCTGCAGCAGTTAATCAGTTACTTGATCTCAATTACTAGTGGCCTTATTTATGTCTTTCTTTGTATATATACAAAGTCACTGCCTTGCTTGGCTTTCCTCATTGTACAAATATCCCAAGCTTCCCTTATTAGGAAAATAAAGTATATTCTCTTTGAAACTCTCTTAATAATGAAATGGGATTTATTTATTTTATTTATAGAAACAAAATAATATCACAAACATTAGCAAAGAATTTTGAAAGTCATACAACCTGTCATTCTCTGAGCTTCCCATCTGCCCATTAAGGAGAGAGATGCATTGAATAACATTTTCTATTTATTCTCTTTTTCCACCAGTACATCTAGACTTTGAAATGGGAAGCAGGCATGAGAATTTTGGGACTGAGGAGTGGATTCCAGAAGAGGAAACACTTTCAAGGCTTTCTTTCTGACAGTTAACAGCAAGAGAGTTGAACAAAGTAAATTTAAAGTACTACAAAATCTGCATTCATCATGGTGGTCTTTAAAAAAAAAAAGTTTTTCTTTTATTGTGATACAAGGGAAAATCTTTTGAGTTTTAATTAAAAGTTGTGCAAAATATTTTACTTGAAACTAAAATTACTTAAAATTTACCTTCTGAGCTGCAAGTATTCACGTGCTTTACTTAAAAAAAAACATATCTATGTCATATGTAAAGTTTGTAGTCAATGTAGCTGCTTCAGGACAAGGCAGAAGGGGTAGTGAGGGTGGGGAGATGAGATGGTTAGTGATTTAAAGAATAAGACCCAGGTTTAAAAAGGGACTTAGATGTGGGTTGCCTTATTTAAAATTTAGACGTCTATACTAATATTGCTGCTACTAATAATAAAAATATTATGTAACCTCAGTCTCCATATATAAAAAAGATTTTTAAAAGATTTTTAAAACTTGAGTGTTTTTTTGGTTAGGATTCACAACATCCATAATCCTGTGCAGAAATATATATAAGCAAGACAAAACAGAGTACATAATGGGTATGTCTACAATCCCAACCCCGCCTAAAGTTAGAAATACTTATTTTATTCCCTGAAGCACTCAGTTTGTGATTTCTGCTAATGTTATATTGACAAATCCATCATCCCCTTCTTCAGACAATCACAGGGGATGCAGCTACAGGAAGCCCCACTACCTTTTTCCAATAGTACTTGTACAGGGAATAGGAGACGTGGATTCAAACTGTATTTGAACCTGGATCTCCCAGAAAAGTGCCATACCCAAAGAGTATTAGGAGTGGGCTACACAGAGTACACCTTATGTTAAAGTTGGCCTACTGGGCCGGAAACAGAAACATGTGGAACAAATAGGCTCCTGAAAAAAGGGGATATCAACCTCTAACGGGGTGTTGATAAAGACTCAATGGGCACATCCAGAACAAGTGCAGATATGTAGTATGTGGCTTGTTACCAAATTTGCCCATTACTTTGGGGTGTGCTCATTTATTAGGGATAGTTTCTAGGGTCTTGGTGATTCTGTCAATGTGCTGCTTGTGTTACTATACGGAGCTGTATTTCTCCCTTCTGCAAGCCCTCACCCTCAGTGGAGCTATCTTGCAGGACTCAATCTCAATGGGCTGGGTTCCTCCAGTCACCAAATCAGTCATACACACAAACACACACAAATTAACGTGACACACCTGACCTGGCCGGGCTGATCAGCATGGACAGGCTGAAACCCTCATATGCCAAGAATCAGTTCATCAGAGCAACAATAAACTGCAGTCAGACACAAGCACACAGGTAAACAGAATCCCTCTGAATCTGGCTGGGTGTCCAGCTGACACCCTCATGGGCCAGCATTCAGTTCATAAGGGCTCGTCTGAGTCAAACTGGGTCAATCAGCCTGTACAAGCTGATCCCCTTATGTGTTTCAAACTCAGCACGTCCCAATCTTTGGCCTCTTGATGAGCAGACCCCACAATAATTTGGGCTTCACAGGGATCTTTAGGATAGGTAAAAGAAGCGTTGCTGCAGCGCACGGGAGGAAAGAGAAGCAGAGAAGGAAAAATATACCCAATTACTACCAGTTTGACTATAAAAGTTATTTATTGCTAAACATATGAAATATATAATAGTACTAGTAGTAATAGACATGCAAAAGAAAAACAAACACCAACAATGACAATACTACCCTGGTTTCACTAAGTATTTGGGGAAACTTAGCTCAAGCTTAACTGATACAGTTCAGGTTCAGAAGTTTATGCCTAGAAAGAAGACAGAGAACGCTGGGATCTCACCTAGTCCACGGTACTCAGGCTGCAAAGCTGACAGGCACAGTCTGTAGCACAGTCCTTGAAGGGAGAGATGATCTGTTCTTCCAGCGTCCCAAGAACGACAGGGGATGGTGTCAGCACAGGGGTTTTCTTCTTCTCCTTCTTTCCTCCTGCTTCTACTTCTTTTCCTTCCTTTTCCTCTTCCTGTTCTTTCTCTTTTTCTAGCAGCACACACACTTACAGATTTTTATACCCTCAGTTTAGCTGCTTCGAAGCACCCTCAGTAGTGTAAATCATTGTCTTTTCTATTGACAAGGGGTTATCTGGTTTGGACCATCTCAGGAAACTGATTGATAATCAGGAAACACTTAAGATTAGGGAGTAACCCAAATACTTGGGAGCCAGCTTGAGATTCCTATGGGTGGCAGATATACTGATGGGATATCTCATGGTTTCTTCAGGAACAATAGATAGCTTGCAGCATCAGGATTTTGGATTTTTACTTGTTGTGCACAAGCCTCAGCTTAGCATGACTTTTCCAGATCTTACTATAGTCTTTTAACAGACTTAAAGCAATTATTGGGGTGCTCATAACCTTTTGTGGAGAGGACTCCCACCAGTCGTCTCGGGAAAGATATGACAACACCTGGGATTAGGGCTCCAGCAGGCTGGATGCTGTGATGAACCCTTAACCATTGTTCAAATGTTGCCCATACCCCCTCTGACTCGGTCTCTTGCCTCAGCATTCCCTAACCCGGCAACCGAGTTTTAGTCAATCAAGTTTAAATAGGCCTCCCATAGTGGGACTGGGGAATGTATGGCCCGAGATGCCTATTAAACTTAGAGCTGTGTGTGTGTGTGTCTGGGGGGAAAAGTTCTTAGTAAATCCAGATTATAACTGGTCTGATAAATGCTGAGCTGGGTGTGTGTGAACATGGGTTGATTAACATTGGAAGCACAGATTCCCCATCATGCAGCGCTCTCCTGCTTCTCTGGTCCCAGAATTCACTGCAGTCTCTGCTTCTGGCTTTCTGTTCTCCATCTCTCATGTAAATGAATGGTCATCTGGTTCCATCTCGGATGTAAATGAGACCTAGGGCAGTTGATTCACTCTGGTCACCCTTATCTGGTCAGGGTCTTAGGTGCGTCTCTCACTGCATCTTAATCAGTTTCATTTAGGTAGAGGAGGGGAGGGAGGTGGGGGGGCGAGTCCTTTGTGAGTCAGACAGACTGCATCCTGTGCCAGGGTTGCCCAAGAACACAGAGCTGAGGCGTAACAGGCTCCACAGACCTGTCTATAGCACCACATACGTAGGTGATCCCCACATTGCTATTTGACAGCATAGAGGGCTTTTTTGGTCTCAAGATCTCCCGGGGGTCAAAAAAAACCACCACCAAAAAAAAAAAAAAAAGTGGGGCAGTGCACATGGAGGCAGCATATGCCACCCAAAGCCAGAGCCTGGCCAGCTGGAGCCACACTCTGGCTGCCAGGCTTCCTAAAGCAGGAGTACCATGGCTACAGCTCCCAGAGGTCCCCAGAGCCTCAGCTAAGGTTGCTGAGGCCAGCACAGTTGCTGGCCCCAACCTTCCCTACCCTGCCATGCACCAGAGCATGCATGGTACAGGTGTTCCCCAGGGGCAAGTACTACTTGTCCCTGGGGCAACATGCTCCCACTTGTCTGGATGTTCCACATGAGGGAGAGATTTCCAAGGTAACAAAGAGGTGGTTAATATGGGAAGCCAGGGCTAGAACAAGCATTCTGAGGACATTCTGCACTTCTCAGACTGATAGGGGCCACAAGAAGCAGACTATAAATTAGAGCAATCTATTCCAGAGACTGAATAGGTTTCCAACTTCACAAAGATGGGGAAAGTGCAAAGGTGATCATCTCTGTGCCTACCTCCATACCTATTCCAAACACAGGAATGAAAGAACTGGGAATCAGGGACACCATCTGTTATATAAACGAACACCATTATGTATGCATCTAAATTAATCTTCAAAAAAAAAAAAAAATGTGAAGGGGCAAGGAAAATGAAAGGTGCCTTCAGCTCTGAGAAAACATGACATTAGCCGCTAACTTAACTGAAATTGCTTATTACTAATTATGTTTTAGTATGTAAAATACTCCTTATACAAAACAGAATTCAATGGACAGAGTCAGGGTTCCAACTTCAAGTACTTCTATAAATCAACCAAACCCCATGAATTGCTGGAGTGGTAATGGGGAAACTGACATGAATTACTGTTTAACAGGGATATTGAATCCTTAAATGAACTGTACACTTACATTTTTAATGGCAGAAAGCTGTAGCCAGGCATAATAAAAATAATTGAAATGAGTTTTTGAATGCATTAATCTAGATGAGAAGTGCCTTAAAGAACAAGTGAAGCAGAAAAACAGCAAGAATGTATGTGGCATTCACTTGCAGGTATCATTTGCTCCTAATGTTCTTAGTTACCATTAGTAAAATAAGAAAGAATATGGAGAATAAAACATACAATGTAAAAATATTTTCTCTGATGAAAAGAAGCAGAAGGGCAGTAGTGAATTGATAATAGGCAGTGTCAATACTCATTCTGTGCAACTGGCTGAATTGGCCTACTAGAGATTATGGGGTTCCATCTCACCAAATTTGGCCACCTAGCCAAATGGAGGGAATGAAAGTGTGCAGGCCGGGAGCGACCCGAGCCCTTTTCGCGCTGCACACGGGCTGTGGCCAGCAGCCCGGGCACGCCGGGGCGGAGAGGGAAGGCCTTCGCGCTGGAATTAGGCACGGATGCGTAACGGTAGTTTAAAAGATTGTTTACTTACACCGAGATGGCAGTGGTGTAGGCTGGAAAGCTTGCTTAAGTTGTGGTTACAGACAGGAAAGAAGAGAGGCGGACAAGAGTTCTAGACTCGTGAACTCTAGCCCAATCCGGCTGGAGGCTCTGAACACGCGAACCCGTTGTGTCAGCCGAAGAAAGTACTCATCCGGAAGAGCTCTGAATAAACTCACATGAAGTTTGCTAGGCTCCGTGGGTCCTTCTGCTCACTCATTCACACAGAGTTTGCTAGGTCCAGTTCTTTTGCGCACGGGAAGGGATACGTCTGGATTGCGCTCAGCGACGGGGAGAGGCTAGAGGTTGATCAGACCTCTGTTGCCTGCTTGAAATGCACTGGGTCCGTAAGGATCCGCAGCGCTTAGAGATCTTCACACAGCGTGAAGTCTCCTCCTCCCTTGTTCGTGGAGTCCTCCAACTTGGGCGGAAACCACTCAAGCCTCTTATACGGCTAGCAAGCCAAACCTGGGATGGTAGCACATTGAGCCAGGTTGTAGCAGCCCCAGTCTGGCAGGCTGACTCCCCTGAACCTCCTGCCAGCTGGGGCTGCTACAACCTGGCTCAATGTGCTACAGTCCCAGGTGCATGTGTAAATACAATACCCAGGAGCAGTACACTTTGGCACAAACTGTGCCAGAGTTTATTGTTTTGCATTAATAGCACATATAGACATGTCCCCTGAAACATTCAGTTATCCTGAATAACCAGGAATAGCTCAAACCTGGAATTTGGGTTGTGAACCTTGGAGTGGAATCACAGCCCAAAAAGTTTGGGAGCACCTCATATCACAAAATATCTGGTAATACAATAAGCGGTTCTAGGAAGAGTTTACCTAAGGGCTTGCCTATTTGGGAAAATTTGCTAATATAACATTACTGACTGTTATACTAATATAACTAATATTAGGTGTTTAGTGGTAACACAGTAATTTTAGGTGACATCTGGAGCTCTTATCCCCTGGATTAGATCCATAATAAACACCTTTAAAGCACTCTTCATTTGTCTTAAAGTTACTCCTCTCCAGGACAGGTTCTCTCTAATCTGTGTCATTTTGCTCCTGTTCCATTAAGGAGTGGCCACTCCCTACAGCTATTCCACTCAAGCTGAAGTCCTCCAGCATCCCAGAATGCAGTTGCCCCTCCTGAGCATGGGTGAGTGGAGATGCCAGGGTGCAATAGGGCTAGGCAGGGCACTCACCCCCTGGAGACATCGGGCAGAGTGAGCGCCACAGCCCTGGACTGTGCAGTGGCCACAGTGCTGCCTGGACTGGCACGCTGCTCTTGCTGGGGAGAGCAAGCACCGTAGCCCTGAAGCTTGCTTACTCTGTCTGGCAGAAGCAGTGAGCCAGTCTGGGTTTTGCCTAGCAGGAACAGTGAGTGCTGCAGCTCTGGGTTCAGAATCCATCCTCCCTTGGCTCCCCCTGAAGCTGCACCCTCCACTGATAGGTGAAGCAGCAGCAAGAGCCCCAGACCCCTGCCTGACAGCCCAGTTTGCACCCTCCTCATTCTGCCAGCTCTCAGGCCCCAAGCCAGGCAATGCAGTGCTGTCCTACTGCAAGTGGAATGCAGAGCCACCAGCTTCCCCAAGGAAATTGCAGCAGCAGAAGCAGAGCCAACTCTCAAATTGGCTCTAATGGCTCACAGATATAAGGGGCAACCAGAGTGGAGGCTTTTTCCAAAAATCAGTTAAACTTTATTCTATTTTCTTTCTTTGCCACTGACATAAAACTCATAGAAAGCAATGTGTATTTTCACAAAGATAACATCTCCCAGAGAAGAAAAATCCTAAATTGAGACTAGAGGGAACCAAAAATGGGGCATGGGGGAAGAAAAAAAAAGAAAAGAAATAGAGAGTCCAACACACACAGTACTGCCCTCTATTCAAAGAAAATAAATCTTGATCTTTTTGGTTAAAGTAATACCAAATCAGTTTCTTGCTTGATAAAGTGTGGCTGAGAATATGGTGATTGGAGGAAAGGACAAAAAATAAAGTACATAGGAATCAACTATTTCACCTTGATGAAAGTCTCAATACTGCTCCAGGGCTTACCCCCACACTGCTTCCCCAGGGCAGATCAAGAAACTTCCTGGGCTGCGGGTCTTCTTCTGCCCAGCAAAAGCAGTGAACTGGTCTTGCCCCTACCTCCTGGTCTTGCCCCTACCTCCTAGTCCTGCCCCTGCTCACCAAGCCTCTAATAGCAAGTCACAGCAGTGCAGGTGAAGGACAGTCAAGACAAGGTTTTTCACTTTAAGATGTGAATACTCCACTAAGCTGCTCAACACTAAGCCGATTAACATTTGTGCAGCTTACAGCATAAAGTGTAACAAAGTTCTCATGCTAATTATAACTAATATTATAATGAATTAATTAACCATTGACTAAATTATAATGAATTTTATATTAATATAACAGTAGTGGATGTTCTTATTTGTGATAACATGAACTTTTGTTTATTCATGTGTTTGTTCGAAATAAAAAGGCCTGTTATTTTAAAATAGCCTGTTACTTTAAATAAATAACAAATATCCCGTTATTCAAAAATATGTGTCCACACAAAGAGCTATGTAAGTAGAGTAGAAGCAATATAATAATGATGGTAAATTCTCCCCTTGTTAACAAGGGATAATTCTAGTCCAACAAGCATATAAAAAGTGTAATAGCATAAGATACTCCCTTGTTGCATAGATTCCTCTTGTCAGCTGTAGTGATGGATCTAGGACAAGCACAAGTGCCTGACTTTAAATGTATTATGGAAGTAATGAGTAGAGCAGGAGACACAGGAGAAGAGAGAATAAATAGGAGGAGGACAATTCAGGACATATGTGCCACTACCTCTTCAGCATTCCTTTGTCAGTCTTCCAATAACTTTGAAAGGAATTAGAAGGCTGGAAATGTATTAACTGCTCTACGGTGGTGAATTGTTTAAGGATGAATGCAGTATCCCAGGTATAATTGAACTATGAACCTAAAGACACAGTGTGTCAATTCTTGGATCTTTGATCTGATGCCTTGTATATAATTTTGCAGTCCAGACTCGCAGTGACCTTTTCTGCAACAGTGATACAGGACTCCAGTCCTGTTACCCACAAAGGAATAAAGAACCAGAGAGTAGAAGGGAGTGTCCTTTTAAGAACTGGACTTTTGTTAAGTGAAACCTGCACAGAATAACTGAATAGATGGCAGCTGGAGGGAGCAAACTTGTTAGTTGATTGAGTAGAAACCCCTGGGCTTGTTTACAAAGACCGGAGACAGGTGATGGGAAGGGTGGAGTCAAGCATTAAATAAACCCAGTTCTGGGGCCAGAGTGGATAGACTGGCCTTGACCCTTGGAAGGAGGAACTTCAGGCCAAAGTAAGCTCTTATAAAGGAGAAACCACAGATTTGCAAAGATACCCAGAAAACTGGGCAGAGGCCAGAGGACTGGGGATAGGATTTTATAGCATTTAATGACCCACGGTGGGGTTTCAGCTTTAGTTAGGAACTGGCTGGTTTGTGCCTTGTGCTTTTCCCATATGTTTGGATGTGATTATCGGGGTGGCTGGATACCACGGGGGGAGGGAGGCAGTGCCTGGGAGACACTCTACGGTTGGGGCCCTGCAAGGGCTAGGACAAAAGGAGGCTAAGTTTGTGAGGACAAACCCTGTAAGGGTCAAATACCCAGTAGGCAAAGGCAGTAAAGCAGGAGTAGGGAAGTCAGGAACCCAGGAGGCTATGTGAACAGACAGGGCCAGAGGTCTCATTGAATGAAATTAAAGCAATACCCATGAGCCACGGGCATGCTGCTACAGTGCAGTTAGGGCTACACTCAGTGTTCAGGAGGCACAGCTATCAGTGAGGCACAGAAAGTGAGAGAGAGAACCTAGGGTACCTTAGCACACATGGAGCCAGGGTGTTCAATGCTGCAAGTTGAGTTTGCCTGAGCATAGACTTATTAGGCTCTGGGGATGGCATCTCTAACTTGCATACAGATAACATGAAGGTGTGACTGATAAGACAGAGAAAGGGGGTTATCCTGGAAGACTGCAGTGGAATTGGACCAGTTCAGCCACCAGATAGTGCTATGGCTGCCTAAGAGGGCAGTCCTGTGACAATTACAAGGTAAATTCCGGTCAATGCTGATTGAATGAGAGAGATTTAGGACATAATCTTTTCATTTTGTGCACCCAAATGGCAGTTTTTCAGCTGCATAGCTCCATTTTTTGGCACTTACGCACAGACTATCTAGAAGATGTGAATTATTCAGCTATGGAATAGCATTGTTAAAATGAAGTTTCTAAAAGCAGGCTAATCTTGCACCTATCTTTCTCTTTTAATTACTTCAATGGAATATTTCAATACTAAGGTATTATGAACTTTTTTTTCCTATTAAAGACAAAGAATAGAATCCTGTTAACTCTTGTGCATCTAAATTTCAATTTTCTAGCCAAGTAATTGGCACTTACTGTAGCAAGTAATTCTGTTACTTGTGGCCTGTGGTTCTGTAAGCATGCACACATACATAGGACATACGCAGTAGGTAGCTATGTGGCTATGTATGCATGCCCACTCTAGATGAGTAAGTGCCTCTAAGGTATGGAAGTGTAGCCTGTCAAAACTGCATAATTAACAGGTGCATGGTCCAGTGAGATGGCTGCTGCAGGGCCCTGGGTTCTAAGCTGGATCCTTCCTTCTAGTAGGGCAGAAACTTCCCCATTGCACTGCCCTCTAGTTTTGGTTTGTTGAACCACTATGCCCCTCTCTTGAGTCATGACTCTGCCCCCTACCCTCTGAGGCCTGGGGTCTTCCACCCTAAATGGTTAAGGTGCTCCTCTCCCTTAAGCATGCCTGACCTTCACTCCTCTCTCTCTCCCAGGGCCAGGGTCTTACACCCCTAGGACTCAGGTGTTGCTCACTCAGCCTGCCTGGCCCTCACTTCAGGGTCTAACACCCCATAGGGGTCAGGTGCAGCTACTCTGTGTGCCTGCCCCCTCCCCTTAACCCTCCTACTAACCCATCCAAAGGTGGGGGCTGAGATTTAGGCACCCCGACCCACCTTACACCAGGGAAGTGATCAGTCCTGGTATTTAAGTGGGGCTGCCACACCACCGGCAGTCCCACAAAGCCTCCCTATCCCAGCAGGGTGCAGTTTTAGGTCATGGTCAGGACCACTGAGGCCTCCTCCTTCCTCATAGCCTCAGCCTTACCTCCAAGTTGCTTCTGGAGGTAGAGCACAGCAGGGAGATATTTCTTTCCTGCTGGCTGATCTCAAACTACTCTCACTCTCTCAGGGCTGAGCCCTAAAATGGCTGCCCTCATCAGCCACTTGGCAGCTCCCTGCTCCAGCCCTTAAAGTGACAGACACACAAAAGGGTGTTCTGTCACCCCATAATATTGTATATCTATACAGGGATGAGTCACAACACAGTTGTGGTTTTTTTTCTGTATCTCTGCTGAAAGCTAACTATGTAAATGTGGCTAGAGGAGTTGACAAATTCTCTGGATTGAATCCATATCAAGAGGAACTGCCACCTTGGCCCATTATAAGAGTTTTGTGGTTAGAGTGTAGGCCTAAAAGTCACCTTAGCCAAATGCTTAGCATGAGTAACACCATTTTGTCTTGAGGTAACTAACTAAACACCAGTAAAAGCAAAGTAAGCTGGTCACAGTTTAGAGTGACCTCTGTACAAACCATTTCAGTGAAAAAGTCAAAAGAGGATGTGGTAAACATCCTTTTGCTAAGACAGCAAAATACAGATGGCAGTCTAAATCTAACAGGAATGACCATTGTGGAAAAAATGATTGGTGGATATTTATGACATCTGGAACATACAGAAAAGAACTATAAGGAGAGTATATAAAAACCTAAGGAAAAAGATGTGGCAGGCGGAGGAAGGAGGGGAAGAGTGACACCCAGGGAAAGAAGAAAAAACACCTACTCGAGCCCTAGAACAGTGACAGATGCCTGGCCAGCTGAAATCACTGTATCTATCAGAAGTCTTGTGTATGAATACTTTGTTTACTGCTGGGGCTTGCTTAAAAGTTGAATGTTGCATTTAAAGTTTTGCTTAAATATAGTTATTGCTTATATGTTCAATAAAGGCTCCCCAGGGAGTGACTAGGAATAACGGCTGAAACTAGTTGAGAGTGGATTTAGGTTAGATATTAGGAAGAATTTTTTCACAGTAAGGGTGGCCAGGATCTGGAATGGGCTTCCAAGAGAGGTGATGCTATCACCTAGCTTGGAGGTCTTCAAGAGAAGGCTAGATAGTCACCTGGCTGAGGTCATCTGACCTCGGTCCTCTTTCCTGCCAGGGGCAGGGGGTCAGACATGATGATCCATCATGGTCCCTTCCGATTCTACAATCTATGAATCTATGAATTAGGATTTCAACCCAGAATAGTCTGACCAATTAATTCATAACAAAAACAGGATGCGTTTCAATACAGACAAGTGCAGGGTGCTACACCTGGGCAGTAGTAACCGGCAGCACACTTATAAGATGGGGAAACTCCCTTCTTGAGAGCATGGAGGCAGAAAGGGATCTTGGAGTTATCATTGACGCCAAGATGAACATGGGCCGACAATGCGAGGTCACGGTCGGCAGGGCTAACTGGACCTTATCGTGCATCCACAGGTGCATCTCAAGTAGGGCCAAGGAGGTGATCCTCCCCCTCTACGT
>NW_005842671.1:367848-382727 GCF_000455745.1 Alligator sinensis | reverse complement strand
AAGCGGCTCGCTGCCTACCTGGCTGGGGTCACTTGAGCCCAGTTTCCCCCCTGCCCAGGCACGGGGTCGGACTTGAAGATCTAAAAGGTCCCTTCCGACCCTACTTCTATGATTCTATGATTTCCATTCACCCCACCCCTTAACTAAATTTAGTACAACAGCATGCACCCAAGAGACATGATTTAGCTCCTCCTCTGCCTGAGTAGATTAAAATCTACACTCCCAATCACTCTTCAGCAGAAGAGGGAACTAAAAATAGGCATCCAATTTTCTGGCCTGAAGTTCAATCCACGAGGGAACTATAAAAAGGGTATTGACACTACCATTTATGCACACACCCCTGTTTTAAAGGAAAACAACAGCTCCCACTGTATTCCATAGGGAGCTTGATCCTAATGGTTCACCTTAGGTTTTCCTACATGATAGAGACTCTTATCTCATGTAACTAGAGGAATGCCAAACTTCTGGTTCCCTTTTGGATATAGGCTTCAGTATGAGCCAAGTTATATAGCACTTTCAATCTTCGACATCTCAGCTCATGTTCAGAGTAAAACTTTCAGGTGCACTGGGACTTCAAAAGGTCACACACTTTAGAATGTATGGAGTTTAGGCACATGCAAGGTTAGGTGTTAGCTGAGCAAGAGAGTTTTCGGGATCACAGGTGGAATTTTGGCACCAAATTACAAAGCTAAGCCGTTCTTTCAGTCTAGCTTTAACTGCTTCATCATTTCTATTTGAGTCCATTATTTATTTGCAGAATAGCTCATAGTTCTTTGTAGTCCCTGTAAAGATTCTATTAAGCATCAATTATTACAGCTCAAAACTTGATTAAGCAGATTCACTGCATGTACTTGTAAAATATGTCTGCTTTTCCCTTGTCTTCTGAATTTGAATATCTAGAAACACTTTCAAGGGCTTTTTTTTTTCTTTACAAGCCCTGTATATCAATTTTGTTCTTGATTTACAGTATAGAAATGTGTGGTGTATATACTATATTAAAATCAGAATATCAAAATACATTTTTGGGAGCACCCATACCAGGCACAAGGTTTTTAATTTTGAGGTTGATATGTTCTTAAAATAAGAACTTCCTCAGGCTATATCATATCAGAAGTTGTATGAGTCACATATTTATGATCAAACTTGAACAAGCTAGATACTTTAGGGGGGAAAATATATATTTATATTCACATGATAATCTAGCACAATGGTTCCAGTTATATACAGTGTAAAACAATCTATATTAAAATGCAATGTGAGTCCAATTAAACCAAGGATTAAAGCTGTGAATGCCTCAGTACAATAGAATGACCATTAGTAAAATAATGAAGTAGCACCCTACACTAATTACCATAGGATCGCTATACACTGAACTTAATCCTTATTTGTACATTCTGTTCCTTCTGTGTTTTTCTCAAATCATAATTTTATTTAAAAATACAATGGATATCTTTTAAACCATTAACCACACAGCTCAACCCATACCAAGTGTTTGGATATACAAGTCAATGCTGCAGTACAAATGATAAAGAATTATAAATCAACACATGTTGACCAATTTCATCCTACAGAGCACCACCTAAAATTCCAAGGGATGGGCAAATAAGTCACATCTATACCCACACCACTGCTGCCCCTACGTCCATAACCTACTAAAATCTTGGCTGAAATCCCCCAAACCATTCTGGGATTGAGTTTATGATTTCAAGTACATTAGAGTATCCTGGAAAAACTGATGTCCCCATCAAACACCTCATCACTCACTCCTAAGAAAAAACTCCTGAATTTGATGTACCCCACCACACTTGGTCTACACTGAATACCATCAAAGTCTAGATTTCCTTATCTCCCCCACTGAGATTCAGGATGGACTCAGGACAGATTCTGACAGGCCTAGGGTTGGGGAGGACTGAGTTAGGGAACTTCTGGAGGGGCTGTACATAGTCAGATCAGCAGGTCCAGATGCTCTCCAACCCAGGGTGCTGAAGGAATTAGCAGGGGTTATCGAGGCACCCCAGCATGGCTTTTTGAGCACTCGTGGTGCTCTGGGCAGGTGCCAGATGACTGGAAGAGTGCCAATGTGGTCCCCATTTTCAAAAAAGGGAGGAGGGAGGACCTGGGCAACTATAGGCCTATTAGTCTTACTTCAATCCTGGGGAAGCTCTTTGAGAAGATTCATACTTTCATAGAAGGTAGGGTCAGAAGGGACCTGAGCAGATCATCAAGTCCAACCCCCTGCCATGGGCAGAAAAGAATTCTGGGGTCAAACGACCCCGGCTAGGTGATGATCTAGTCTCCTTTTGAAGACCCCCAGGGTAGGAGCCAGCACCACTTCCCTTGGAAGTTGGATCCAGATCCTAGCCACCCTGACTGTGAAGTAGTGCCTCCTGATATCTAGCCTGAATCTACTCTCAGTCAATTTATGGCCATTATTCCTCATTACTCCCAGTGGTGCTCGGGGGGACAGGGACTCTCCCATAGCCTGTTGATACCCCTTGGCCAGTTTGTATACAGCCACCAGATCACCTCTCAGCCTTCTCTTGTGGAGTCTGAACTGGTTTAGGTCCCATATCCTCTGCTCGTAGGGCCTGCCCTGCTGCCCCCTGATCATGTGAGTGGCCCTCCTCTGGACCCTCTTGATGCTGGCCACATCCCTCCTGAAGTGTGGTGCCCAGAACTGGACACAGTACTCCAACTGCAGCCTGACCAGTGTCGCATTGAGGGGGAGGATCACCTCCTTGGACCTGCTCATGATGCATCTGTGCATGCATGACAAGGTGCAGTTAGCCTTCCTGACTGCGTCCCCACATTGGTGGCCCATTTTGGAATCAATAATGACACCAAGATCCTTTTCTGCCTCTGTGCTGACTAGAAGAGAGTTCCCCAGCCTGTAGGTATGCTGCTGGTTCTTTCTCCCTAGGTGCAGTACCTTGCACTTGTCAGTGTTGAATTCCATCCTGTTCTCATCTGCCCACCCATGTAACTTGTCTATGTGGGCCATAATTCAAGGATGGTGTTTGGAAAATGGCCTCAGTTGCGTGTTGAGTGGGGCACTGAGTAGTGACCCCAACCCAGACACGCTCGGGGATGCCAAGTGTGAGAGAGGAAAAAAGCGCGACAACTAGTAGGTGAAGAAAATTCATAAGTTTACTTACAAATCAACAAGATGATTAACGAGTTGAAGTAACTTGATGAATACAGGAACTAATTACAAGGACTATTTACAGTAGCAGGTGGACACAGACGACGTGGTGCGGTGAACGAACAGATGATGGGTAGCTGCGAGTAACAAGCAAGGTGTAATCGTGAAGGTCGACTGCAGCCGAAAATACTATCAGTACAAGTATGATGCCTAGTTGGGCAACACACAGAGCGTTCCGGATAGCGCGTGGTCTAGCTATAAGCTGTGGTAGCCTATGCTAGGAATCTAGCTAGAGGCCTAGGGGTCTGTCCAGACAAGACAGGTGATCCGGCTGTCTTCCTGAGTTCGGGAGCGTCTGGGGACCCTACACTGAGATGCGCAGTCCCCTTTATAGACTCCCTAGCCAATCAGGGTCCCCCCTTGATGGAACACTCTGGAGGCTTCAGCATGCTGGTCCGGCCAGTCACGCTCTAGGGATAACTCCTGACTGGTTAGGCTATAAGCTATCACGCACTGTCCGCATGATGGTGCATATTAAGGTCGCATTCCTCCACCACTGCGTCACCGAATACCAGTCACGGGTAGCCATGTCACTTAATGTCTCAAACAACAATCTGGTGGAGTCACATCACCTCCTGACAGTCTAGATCTAGTTGCAGCCTGTCCCACCCTTCTAGCATGCCCACTTCTCCCCACATTTTAGTGTCATCCGCAAATTTGACCAAGGTGCTTTTCACCCCCTTGTCCAAGTCGCTGATGAAGATGTTGAACAGTGCGGGCCCAAGGACTGAGCCCTGGGGGACCCCACTGCCCACATTCCTCCAGGTCGAGAAAGACCCATCCACCACCATTCTCTAGGTGTGACCCATCTGACTGTGTAGGCATTGACGCCACAGTCACCTAATTTCTTAATGAGAACGGGGTGAGAGATAGTGTCGAAGGCCTTCCTAAAGTCCAGAAAGACTATGTCCACTGTGACACCTGCATCCAAGGATGTTGTGACCTGGTCGTAGAAGGCCACGAGATTGGTCTGACAGGACCTGCTTCGAATGAACCCATGTTGGTTACCCCTAAGCATGATCTCCCCTGCTGGTCCCTCACAGATGTGCTCCTGGATAATTTTCTCAAAGAGCTTCCCCAGGACTGAGGTAAGACTCATGGGACTGTAGTTTCCTGGGTCCTCCTTCCTCCCTTTTTTGAAAATGGGGACCGCATTGGCCCTTTTCCAGTCCTCCAGCACCTTGCCAAAGCACCATGAGTGCTTGTAAAGCTATGCCAGGGGTCCCGCAATGACCTCTGTTAATTCCCTCATCACTCTGGGGTGGAGATAGTCAAGACCTGCTGACTTGAACACGTCTAGACCCACCAGAAGTTCTCCGACTAGGTCCTCACTGACCCTGGGCCTGGCAGCACCTCCCTTGGGTCCATCGGGGATCCCAGTGGTTGGGATGCCCCCGTTCCTGCTCAAGAAGATGGAGGCAAAGAAATTTTTAAAGAGGTTAGCTTTGTCATCTGCTGGGACCACCAGATTTCCTAGCTTATCCTGCAGAGGCCCTACATTACCCGGTACCTTCTTTTTACCCCCTATGTATTTAAAAGAGGACTTCTTATTGTCCTTGATCTGGGTTGCTAGTCCCAGTTCCATCTCTGCCTTAGCCTTCCTAATAGCTCCCCTGCAATCTCAGGCAATGGAGGTATAATCTTCCTTTGTGATGGCGCCTCCTTTCCATTGGGTGTACATCTCATTTTTAGCTTTGAGATGTTCATGGGTGCTTTTGGTGAGCCATGGGGGCTTTTGAGCACTCCTGCCCCCTTTGATCCATGTGGGTATTGTCGCCCTTTGGGCTTGGAGGGTCGTCTTCTTAAGGAACAACCACTCTTTTTGGACTGCCAACTCACCTCCCCTCTGGGACCTCAGTGCCTCCCCAACTAGTCTCCTTACCTCATTGAAATCCACCTTCCTGAAGTCTAAGGCTGTTGCTTTGCTGCAGGCCTTTGGCACCCTGCCCTGGATGGTGAATTCCAGTAGGCAATGATCTCTATCACCCAGGTGGTTGAGAACCTGCAGTCCACTCACCAGGTTGTCTCCCATGGCCAAGACCAGGGCCAACAAGGGACTGTGCACCTCCTTGGTTAGGTGGAGGTCCTGTAACTCAGCTAGCAACCTATGTGAGCAGTCAGAACTGGCTGACTGCTCTTCCCAGCAGATGTCTGGATAGTTTAGGTCACCCATGATAACCACGTCTCTTGACTTAACTGCCTCTGCAAGCTGACCTGAGAATTCCCAGTCCAGCTCTTCCCCCTGGTTGGGTGGCCTGTAGTAAACCTCTACCGTTAAGTCCCTTTCCCCATGACCCCCTTGTATACGGACCCAGAGCACTTCAATCTGCCCCTCCTCTGACCCAGTGCTGTTTGTTGAGGATATGTATTGCTCTTTGACGTAGACCATCACACCCCCACCGTTCCTCCCTGTTCTATCCCTCCTGTACAGCCTGTAGCCCATGATGTTTATTGCCCAGTCATGTGTTGGATCCCACCAAGTTTTAGTAAGCTCCACTATGTCCGGGTTAGTGTTAGCTAGCAGGAGGGCAAGTTCCTCCTGCTTGTTCCCCATACTATGAGCTGTAGTGTAGAAGCAACTAAGGGCTTCTGAAGGTGCATGCACCGGCCCCCTAATCCCAGGACTATCTGGGCCCCTGTCTCTTACCAGGGTATTTCTTGTGCTCGTCGCCTTTCTTGGCTAGGCTGTTCTTGTAAGTGGCTCTTTGTTCGGTGTTCTGTGGCTCCCTCCATCCTCAACTTCCCCTTCTCCCGATGAGCCTAGTTTGAAGCCCGCTGGAGGAGATTGGCTAACCTGAGAAAGAGCACACACTTAACTTTGGGGGAGAGGTGGAGCCCATCCCACCCAAGCATGTCTCTTGTCCTGAAGTATGGGTCATGGTCCAAAAAGCCGAAGCCTGCTTCGAGACACCGTTTCCAAAGTCGCAGATTGACCTCCCTGATGCAGGAGTCATGGCATCGTCCATGTCTGCTGACTGGAAGGACAGATGAGAAGACCAGAAGATTATCTGGGAGCACATCTTGGAAGGACTGCTGTGGGGGGATGATGCTCAGGGGCAACCAGCATGGGTTCATTAGGGGCAGGTCCTGTCAGACCAACCTGATTGCCTTCTACAAGCAGCTCACAGAATCTTTGGAAGCAGGTGTCACAGTGAATGTAGTCTTTCTGGACTTCAGGAAGGCCTTTGACACGGTCTCCCACCCCATTATCATTAAAAACCTAGGCAACTGTGGCATTGATGCCTACACAGTCATATGGGTTGCAACTTGGCTGAGGAGCTGCACCCAGAGAGTGGTGGTGGACGGGTCATATTTGACCTGGAGGGATGTGAGCCGTGGAGTCCCCCAGGGCTTGGTCCTTGGGCCCGCACTTTTTAATCTCTTTATTAGCAACTTGGACAAGGGGGTGAAAAGCACCCTGTTCAAATTCGCTGATGACACCAAGATCTAGGGTGAGGTGGGCACGCTAGAAGGGAGGGACAGGGTACAGCTGGACCTGGACAGGTTATAGGTGTGGGTGAATGAGAATAGGATGGGATTCAATACTGACAAGTACAGGGTACTGCACTTGGGCAGTAAGAACCAACAGCATACCTATAGACTAGGGAACTCCCTTCTCGAAAGCACAGTGGCAGAAAGATCTTGGAGTCATTATCGATTCCAAAATGAACATGGGCCACCAATGTGAGGACGCAGTCAGTAAGGCCAACCACACCTTGTTGTGCAGCCACAGATGCATCACAAGCTGGGCCAAGGCAGTGATCCTCCCCCTCTATGCAACACTGGTCAGGCCACAGTTGGAGTATTGCATCCAGTTCTTGGCACCGCACTTTAGGAGAGATGTGGCCAGCATCAAGAGGGTCCAGAGAAGGGCCACTTGCATGAACTGGGGACAGCAGGGCAGACCCTATGAGGAGAGGCTACGGGACCTGAAGCTGTTCAGCCTTCACAAGAGAAGACTGAGAGGGGACCTGGTGGCCATCTACAAACTTACCAGCAGGGACCAGCAGGGAATGGGAGAGACCCTGTTCGTCCTTGTACCTCCTGGGGTAACAAGGAATAACGGTCATAAGTTGTTTGAGAGTAGGTTCAGGCTGGACATTAGAAGGTACTACTTCATAGTCAGGGAAGCTAGGATCTGGAATTAACTCCCAAGGGAAGTGGTGCTGGCTCCTACCTTGGGGGTCTTTAAGAGGAGGCTTGACAATTACCTAGCTGGGGTCATATGAGCCCAGTATTCTCTCCTGCCCAGGGTAGAGGATCGGACTTGATGATCTACTTAGGTCCCTTCCGACCCTACATCTATGAATCTCCATCTGTAAACTATCAAAAATAGCCCAAAATGTGATTACAGTTAGAGACTATAGACCACTGTTGTTTATACCACTGCTGATTTTTTCATGGGTTTACCTAACATCCAGGCAACTACAGAAACTACCCATTAACTTACCAGCTTGGTATTGTCATATAGGGTGCTGATCAACTGTCACATAAAAGAATGGATAGTACTGATGCCAAGTAGAGAAATGGAAAACAGAACATCAAGCACCAACTGCCAGGATTTCTATGAGGGATCTTATTCTGGAAGCACAACATTTTTTGTATTTCTAAACCAGATACTGCAGTACTTAGTTTTTTTTAAAGACTTTTTAACTTTTTTGTTTCCCATCCCTTATTAGAGTGAGAAAATACTTTCAACCTATCTCTAATCATAATAGATATGAACAAGGAGTCTTACTAGGGCTACCAAGAGCATCCAGATGATCAGACTTCTGAATAGTTAAGCTCTTCACTCTACAACCTTTCTTCTAGTGTTTATATGTATATAATTATATATGCATATATTAAACGTATATAATTTAATATATGTAATTATATGCACAACTCACATGGTATATAAATAATATATTTTCTTAGCTTCTATATTTATGAATCCAGCAGCATTCTGAATATTCCACTGGTATGGAATTGTTGTACAATGAGTCTTTACAGTTCTTGATATTGCATAGGTATGCCTATACTGCAAATTTATAGTGCCAAATGAAACACACTGCTGTGCTCTACACTGGCTATTTCCTTCAGTAATTCCAATTAGGCCCCCCACAGCACTGTAAATTTTGTCTTCCATTTATGCCTACAGCCACTGTAACCTATGCTTATCTTTTCTTTTCACAATGCCTTATAGTCATACCATCCTCCCCATGCCAATCCAAGCTTCTAACTTGCAGGCTTTCTTATTTTAGAAGGCAGGGTAGCTTTGCAGCTTTATAGACTAACTAAATCAGAGATGTATAGCATAAACTTAGGTAAGGGCTTACTTCATCAGATTTTGTACTTGCACTGTGGGAAGCAGAGCTGCTAAACAGAAGGCAGTGATTAGAATACAAAGGGTAGTGAAAAAGAGGCAAGACAAAGGAAGCAATATGGGTAGGAGAATATTCCCACCAAGGACTGCCTGAGACCAAGACAGCCTTCAAGGACACTTCATCCCATTCCTCCTTGGCATCACTTGGAACCCGAGGGTGTGACTAAGGGTAACCCTGTTAAGGGTACTACTGAAAGGGCTGCCTAGTGATGGGGAAGCAGGTTGTTCCAAGGCACCCCAGTTACATCCTGCAGGTAGCCTCTGGCATGTACTTCCCAAGGGGTGCAAGACACTCTCCCAGTGTGATGGATCTGAAGGTGCCACCTTGTGAGGCCTTGCATATGCTAGAATGCTGCTCCAGTCCTGGGCCCTGCTTCTTCTGTTCCATGGTAAGTGTGAACTCTGAATCTTTCACTGGGCATATGGCAAACCTGTCACTGAAAGTATTTTTAGGTGCTTCAACCAAGGCTGTCATAGGGTGAAGTCACAGCTGTGTCAATAAAATAAAGCTTTGCAGTTGAAAAGGGACACACCCCCTCCCCCCAGCCATGAGACTCTCTTGCCAAAGACCCCATGCATAACTAGGACACAGTAGTTTCTAACACATATGCAAAATATTTACAAGAAATCCTTTTATGCTCTTTTTCTTTTTAATTACAAGTCCAAGCAATGCACAGCAATAAATGAGGACTGGTCAATCTGGAGTCTGTATGCCAATGACTGCTACTCAGAAAAGGGCATGATGGAATGGAAGCAGAGTGGCCTCAAGCCTCTGGCCACATGCAGTGAAGTAGCAGGACACTTCTGTGCAAGGAGGTGTCACTACCAAGACCAAAGGTAAGATTTCTCTGGCCCTGCAGCTTTTGCCAAATTAAGGGCTTTACTTTATAAAATTGCAGGACCAGTGAAGGGTGGTTAATTTGATTCTCAGCTGTGACACCTCCTTTTACAACAGTGTTTTGCTGCTGTTCTGCTCCATGGGGGCAGAGGCTCAAGCTCCCCACTGCCGTTCTTGAGCAGTGGGTACAAATTATCAGGTATGTCTGTGGGGGGAGGGCAGTGGGGGAGAATGATCCAAGTGGCACTCCGGCAGAGGAGGGACGTACTTTCTGGCACAGCTGCCAAAAAGATTGGCCACCACAGCTCCTGGAAAATCATTTTTCTCCTTCTGCAAAAATCAAAACACAATGACTTTCTACTTATCTCTGATAGCTAATTGTGATAAACACAGAAATCAGATCTCTTATTCACTATTTCTTAACACAACATGGGCATTTTAAGTTGTACTTTTTCAACTAAGCTTTCCTCATAAGTGATGAAACCAATAAAATGCAGAGTACAGAATATTTAGATAGCACTTATTTGTATTCATAATCATAACTTTTGTACAAGGAACCTGCTTCTGACTTGATGAGTAACTGTTAGAACAGGAACACCTACTATTTGACCTTTAGGTCTAATTAGAAAAACTCAAATATAGAGTATCAAATACATGCAATAGGCATATTGTTGAATTAATTTTATGATATCAGGAGTTATTCAGGTCGTATTTTCAAACAACAATTCATTTTGAGAAAACCCAAATCTGTCCTGGACAATTCATGAAAGACAGAAGAGGCAGAATATATTTAAAACTCATTTTCATTATCTCCAACCAAAAGGTGAATTTACATAGTTTTGTTTAAGAAATAAATGCTCGAATATCGCATACATTTTAAATATCATTGTCAGAAAATAGCTGAAGGAATGGTTAAATGTTTTTCTTCTTCCATGAAAGCAACAGAAAGGGATACTATTTGCTGAAAATCATTCATTTCCTGCACAGAATAGGCCTGAAAACTGCATTATACAGTGAGGCCCAAAATGTATAAGCAGTAGTATAACTTGGGGTGGGTAAGCAGGGCATGAGCCCCAGGTGGTGACTTAGAGGTGTTGGAATGGTGGCCCCCCGTGCTGTGTTCAGACAAGCAGGGGTGTGCAGTTTGTAGTACCACAACTGCACGCAGGTAACATTAAAATGTTCCCTGTGCTGTAGGGCCAAAATTTACCAGAAAATCCTGGTAGCAAAAAAAGCGCGCCAGGAAAAATGCAGCATGGCACATGCAACAGGACCGTTCACCCAAAGACACAGACGTAGCCCTCCTGGGAGATGCTCTAGCTGCGAGCCAGGGTGTATCCACTCCTTCAGTTGTGCCCCAGCTCCTCCAGCACACTGGGAGCTTGGAGAAGCTAGGCATGAGCAGCTTGCCCAAAGCAGGACAATTTATCCCTCCACAAAGTGCCCATACAGGGGCTTGTAGTACAGCAAAAAGCATCACAAATTTGTGCTGCTATTATTTTTGCCACTGCAAGCACACACCTCTGCACATTGGGATGTGGCCCAGAGGTATTGCCCACAGAGCAAATCTTATTAACTACACCACTGAGCATATGAGTATAAGCTGACATGAAATGAGCACGACAAGAATTAGAGGGACCCTGATACTGGATTAATAAATGAAAGCTGCTGTGTGGCCCCCAATTTATTTGTGCCCAGGAACAAAAGTGAGGTTTAGTCCCTCATTTGCATTTGTAACTCGTGCTCCCATTGGATAAATTACATTCTTTTATTTATACTTTACATAACTTTACTGTAGCAGGAACCACAGTATGCCATTAGCTACACATGCCTGTTCTGCCCTGCATTCTACAACCACATCCCATCCTGCTTCTCTTTATCTCTGCAGATTATCCTGTAGCCTGTTAGGAGGGAAGTAGATGTGATCTGAATCCTCTCAAACTATCAGGGAATTTACCCTGGGACTCCAACACCCTGTTCACATTCTCCAACTACTGAGCTATTATAAATAAGGGGCTTAGCAGTTCCTCCTCCAGCTTCTCTATTTTAAAGAAACAAGTGCCCTTTGCTCATTGGATGAAAATGACAGCAGGGTAGATGCAAGACATACTGTTTCCTTTTCTGAAGATTAAACAGATTAGAAAGAAAGGGCAAAAGGATTTTAAAGACATCATTTTATCCTGTTTAGAAAGGAGGGATTCAGACTGTGATCCTATGCTGATTTAAAAGGGTCCAGCTCCAGTGATTTCAACTGAGCAATGCCAGTTTACACAAATGTTAGGCACAAACATTCAAAAAGTCTAAGGTGGAATTGATTTAAGTTGCACAGTTTTCTGTAAGTGACATAGGTAAATCAGTAAGCAGTACATACATTCACCCTTTGGTTGGGGGTGGGAAAGGCAAATCTTAGACTGGGTTCTGCCATTTTTAAACCAGTCTGTGCGCTGAACTTCTGTTAGGGGTATAAATCAGTTTTGTGTGCCAAACCTCTGTTTTATTATGGGTATAGACAGGTTTCTGATCATTTATACCCGTAAAATTGTAATGTCTGTACCTGGCCAAAAGGAAGAAATTCTGACCTTCATTCTGTAGTATAAATGACCTCGTATCTATGTTTTACATATTGTAATCCCAGTATAGTGTGTTAAAAATGTCACAAGTTATACTCAGATGATTTCATAATTTAAGTAACAGGGCAGTTAATGTATTTAAGATCCAGGTATATCAGGTCAAGTCAGATGTGCTGTACAGTTATGAATATTCATTCCTACATAGCTTTCTCACCTCCAGATAAAAATGTCTATTACCAACTTTTAAAATTACTCAGGTAATCAGTAATAACCATTATCTATTATTAAAATAAAATTCACCAAGTCATAACCAGAGGCATAATCCATGGTTATTTTTCAAGGAACAAGTTGAAAATATATTTCCAATGGATGACAGAAATCCTGGCAGCAATTTCATCTCATGGTTATTTCAGTACAGTATCCTGAGATGATAGAGAGTTTTATAATTAATGGCAGTTATGCTGGACATGGTCTGATAAGAAATGATGGGCTTGCCATTTACAAACATCAAATTTTATGAGCTGGAAATGAAATGCAGTCATAACAGGCCAACAGACCAAGAAGTGATATGAGCTGTAATTTCACGATAGCATATCGGGTGCTGGAAAAGCAAAAATAATTCATATGGGAGCAGGATACTACAGTGGGATTGGCTAATAGATGGTTAAAAAATCTTTAGGAATAGCTCACTCAGTTTAAAATATTAACTCCTTATTAAGAACAACAAAAAAAAGTTTTTGGCTTTGGTTTACTTTTAGCCATTAGTAAATCTGCGCACATTATCTTCCCTTAAGTTCCAAAGAATGCCTTCATGACCCTAAATAGTAGAAGAAAGAAAACATTGTATACTATATTGGTATCTTTTTCAAGAAATTCTACTGTTTACTCACTAGCCAGATGTTAAATAGCAGGAAGGTTATAACCGAATACACAGAACATTACATACATCTGGTTTTGAGTTAATTTCTTCATATCTGCTGAAAAACACATATATATTTTTTTTTATAATATTGGAAAGTATATTGGAAAAAAAATGGAGTTTCTTCCCAGAAAAATGATGTTGAAGCATGATGTCCCTAAAATACAGGACATTTAGTGAGAATGAGACAAGAAAGAAAACATCAGAAATATTATATAGTATCACTACATTTTAAGTGGAGGCATAGAGGAATCATATATAAGGACAAAATATATATCCTCAGTGTTAGTGGACAAAAAGTTATGAAATACAGCATTGTAATTTCAGCTTGAGCAAACTGTGAAAAATTTCTCCCCCCAAGGTCACCATATTTCGCATCTGCCAAAGTCGTTCTGAAGATTAATGGTATCACACCACACAACCAAAGATACAAGTAATGCCACAAAGAATGGGCTTAGAAAAGCCTAGGTCTTCTCAGTAAGCACACACTTCACAGGCCTGCTGTTCTGCTCTTTTGCTTTGATTTTTGTTGTTGCTACTGTTAGGTTATTTTGATTGTTGTTCTTGTTGTGTGTTTACTGTAAATATCACAATGCAATCCAGTACACAGCTTGGCAGATGAAATTGTGACTGAGGAGATGTATTTAGGATGCACTCTGCTTACCCCATATGGAGAAGCAGCTAGAAAAGGTGCCCTAAACATAGTCTCTCATTTCACCTGGCTGGAAAACGGTGTCCTTTGGGACCATTCTATCTGTGATCCATATCAAGTGCTAAAGTTTGCAACCAGGAAGGCCCGCACCCTATTGAACCCTAACAGTGACTAACCAGAGCAGAGGGCAGCACTTGTGGAAAGATAAGTCACATAATTCAATACAGACCTTGCTGCACTTAGTGAGTGCATCCACATATGCAAGCATGTGCGCTTGCAGCAGTTCAAATTGAAGCAGTGCAAATTTGAGCCGAGGCTTTTTGCTTCAGTGCACATGCTCGGACATGCACTTTGGTGTGGAGCAAATTGTGCCACGTGGGGCAAAATAACTCTGCCTGGCTCCTCCCGGATCTGCAGCCAGGGGGAGCTAGAGCCCAGGGCCAGCACCTGTGCTGTCCCCAGCAGTATAAAAAACCACCCTGGCAAGTAGCTTAGGGCTACTAGCTCTCAGGAGCTTCTGGGACCCAGCCAATTGGTACCTGGGGACACTACCCCTGGTGCCAGCTGGACTGATGAAGCAGCCCTGAGAGTTCCCTGCACCCTCTACCCACTGCAGCAGTCTGGCAGTGGGGGATGCTGCCTGGCTCTGACCTGCTGTGCACCTGCCAGACCCGGATGAGGACTGCACAGCCAGTAGAGGCATCTGCCCCTCTGTGCCAGCTGCCAGTGGACTGCGGTTGCAGGGTTGGCCTCTGTGCAGCACTACTGCCATGTGTGCCCCCTGCCCGGCCATCTGGGCAGCTATTGCCTAGAAGATGTTCTGGGTGTGGTGGCCTGTTTGAACTGTCAAAGCATGTCCTCCTGACCCCATTTGGCCAGGAAGTCAGCCACAGACAGATGGGTCCAAGGTACCAGCTCTGAGCAAGCAGGGTCGTGCCACTGGCCTCCCTAACAGGAATTCTGGTGTTCCCTATTGGAAAACTGAAAAACCCCTGATAAAAAAAATCCCAAAGTCACTCTGTAAAATACCCCCAAATCCATGTACCTCCAAAAGTAAAACAAAAGATCACTATAAAGAGAGACAGAGACAGCAGTCAGTTGGACAATGTTTTATTGATATATCTTACAGTGTTAAAGCAAGTCTCTTATTGTAATAATAAAGTAAACTCTAAATACATATTTCATTAATTCATGAATGCATATTTTGCTGCCCTCCCACAGGACAATGGCCCCCACACAAGGGGCTTGACCCCCACACAAGGGCCAAATGGCCCCTGCAGGGGCTACCACCCCCCCACAAGGCCCACATGCCCCACCCCAGCCCCAGCCCCTG
>NW_005842671.1:305049-367801 GCF_000455745.1 Alligator sinensis | reverse complement strand
GGGGGGGGGGGCTCCACTTCCTCCTCACAGAGCCCCCCACCCCCCAGGCAACACAGGGCAGCAGGGGGGCAGGAGGGCCCGGGCTGGGACCACTGGGAATGTCAGCCTGCCTGGAAGCCCCCCCTGTATTTCCAGCCAGGGGGAGCTACAGCCTGGGGCCAGCACCTATTCCCATCCCCCTCCTCCAGCCCCCCTGACCCCTTACTCACTATATCCAGGGGTCTAGTTTTCCCCCCGCGCTGCAAACTTGCAAACATTTTTTCATTCCCGCACGTGCCTGTTGTCCCGCCTCAAAGGGTTTTGAGGTGGGGCAAGAGGCATGCGTGCGCTCATCTGGATGTGTCCAGTAAGACCAGATGGTGAGGAGAGCAGCAGTTCACAGAGAATGCTGGTAGCTACAACCTTTTTTGAAAGGATAAGACAAGAAAGACTGATGCACCCACATCATTGGTTTTCTATCCATGACTCAGATACTAGAATGTCCAGTTGGCATCAACGAGCATCTCATGACCCTTTGTCTTGAACTGGCTGAGACACAACATACATCAGTCATCAGTGTGTATCCCCTGACTCTTATTTATCATGACAAACAAAAGTATTCCATTCTAAACTCAGTCAAGTCCTGTCATCTGTCCCCAAAGAAGATAACATAATTTCTCTTGGTGATTTAAATGCTAGAGTGGGCAGGCACTTTGGGAAATGGGAAGGAACACTCAGAAAGGAAGGGGTGCAAAAAGGAAATTCAAATGGATTTCTTCTCCTGAGCAAGTATTTAGAACATGCTCTCATCATCACAAACTCCTTATTCCACCAGATCAACTAATATAAAACATTATGGATGAACCTGCCACTCAAAACATTAGCATGTGTTTGGCTATTACGAAAGTCATATCACCAAACCTAGGACCAAAGATGACTGCTAGATGGATCATTGTTTGATACATTCCAAATCATGTCCATTTGTATTGTCCCCCCACAGAAAAATGTAAACAAAATCAAACAAAGATGAGATTCACTATTGAGTCCCTAAAAGTTCTTGCAAACAACCATCATGTCCAGCATTGTTATAGTGAGAAACTTTCTGACCTCCTTAATGATCTTGTCATCATGGATGACATCCATGAAGCATGTGAAGAATCTCTAGGCTTCTCCACAAGGAAATATCAGAAATAGTCCCATGAGACTAATAGAGAAATTCATGCTCTCATTGACAGAAAAAGGAAAGCCTACAAAGTTTGACAAAATGACATCAGCACCAAACAGAAGCAGAACACTTATTGCTACATTAAAACTGGGACTCAGAGGAAAGTTTGAGAGCAAAACAATAAGTGGTAGCGAAACAAAGAAAAAGACATTCAAAATTTTGCTAACCACCATGACATGCCTAGTTTCTTAAGAACAACCAAAGTTATATACATAAGCCAGATCCACCAGTTATATATAGGCCAAATTCTCTTTCTGAGGTCCAAGAATGAAACACCTTTCTTTAAAGACAGTTGCACCATCAGTACATGATGGAGGGAACATTTTCAATAACTTCTTAACCAAGATCTTAATGCCAAAGACAGTACCATCAAAGTTACTCCACAGCACCCTTAAGGACTACCTTGCACATCCACCAACTTATCAAGAGGTCTTGAAAGCAATTAAGCAGGTGAAGAATAGGAAAGCATGCAACCATTATGGAATTTATAAGCAAGATGGAAAAAAAAATCTCTCACCAACTATATACATTGTTATAAAATCTTCAAACAAGAGATGTCAGAATCATTACCATATTCAAGAAAGGAGATAGATTATATTGCAGCAATTAATGCAGTCCTGTCCATAACTGGGAAAATCCTCACCTGCATCCTCCTCAAGAGACTCACTTTCCTCACTGAGGAGATTCTACCAGTCCCAGTGTGGTTTCAGACCACTCAGAGGTAAAATAGATATGATTTTCATTGCTGGACAGCTGCAGAAGTGTCACAAATAACTTAATTAGTAACCTTTAATTCAAAGACACCCTGGAAGATCCTGATGAGATTTAGAAGCCGTCAAACTTTGTTACTATTATCATACTACTTCATGAAATATAACAGCAACCGTCCTAAGCAATGGCTTAGAAACAGATCTGTTCACTATTAGAACTAGAGTCAATCAAGAATATGTGATTGCACCAACACTCCATTATATCACAGCTATTTTGCATTTCATTGTGGACAGACTTTCATTTGGGTCAGCATCCAGTATTGCATCTCTCTTCAACATCATCTAGTTATGCTCTAAATCCAGATTAAACTTAAATGACCATATTCACACCAGATAAGATTTACCAGTTTTGTCTTTGGACATCTCCAAATTTGTGTCTTCAGTGATCATGACATCAGGATCCAAAACCAACTTCTTATCTAACAGGCTATTTTAATCCCCACCCTATTGTATGGGTGTGAAACTTGGATGACATATCAGAAACACCTGAAAGATTTGGAATGTTACTATCTTCTGAAAATCTTCCAAATCAATGGAAAAACAGAAGAAGGATTCTGGCTCAAGCAGACACTGCTGGCATTGAAGATATGGTTATATGGCAGCAGCTGTATTGGACAGGATATGTCCTAAGAATGCCTGACAACCAGCTCCCAAAACATGTCCTATACTCCCAAATTACCAATGGTCACCACTTCAGAGGTGGAAAAAAGAAGAGATTCAAAAACACCTTGAAGGCCGAGCTGAAGAAATGCAATATTAACATTGCATTGATTTGCCCCAGTGGAGTTGTTATATATGACAAGGCATTGATAATTTTCAACAAACTTACCTCACTATGGAGTCAGATACATGAGAGAGACAAAGGGAATTAGCTGTGACCTGATGTCATCAGCTACTGCTTGGCTTTGTGCATTTGTATTCACTAAATAAATAATAAATATAAAGTCAGCATGTAGCCCACATCCTCCCCCATCTACTCCTTCCTCCTGGACCTATTTGCCATGTCTGCAGTCTAACATGCAGATATCCGATTAGCCTCCTCAGTCGTTGATGAACTCACTAGTGATTTCCCTATTTACTGGTGGTAGGAGGGGCAGGAAGCTGCTGCAGCTCCAACTCTGTTTCTAGGTTGGGGATGGAGACGGTGTCACAGCAGCTAATGCCCTCTCCCCTCCTTATACTAAAATCTAAGCCAAAGGGATTTAATCCCCCATGTTAAACGGGAAGAAAAAAAATCATCTTGGATTTAAGCAATTACGGTATTACACATGAAGCACAAGGAAATTATCAGCAGTATGTGATAGGCTATAAACAATTTCTTTGGTTTTTTTTTTAAATACCACTCTTCCTCTTTTTTCTGGAGTAAATGTAGTGCTGGCAAAAAAATGTTGGCAAAATGCTCCTGAGAGTCAAGTAGCTAAGGCTGGAAATAACTTTAAATGAGCATTAATATAATTCCAGGAATATATTTTATTTTTATTAGTAAATCCTGCTTAACCTTAAATGCCCTGCTTAAGGTCTTCCTTCATACTTTTATATTAGAATAAAAATACAAACAGAAAAGTCTTTTTAGTGAAAGAGAAAAGCCTCCGCCTAATGTTTTATGCATAGTATCTTCCTTGCTGCTTTGTATGGCTTGGTGCTGTTGACATGATGATATCTCAGGAGAGGGCTTGACAGCAATCCAACATAAGCTGAATTTCTATTCAGCTAAAGTTATGGTATCTCACCCTGAGTAACTTCATGCTTTTTACTAGCATTAGATCCTGCAGAACAGTTCCAGCAATACAACTGGAGCTGTGAAATTTCACACCTGTTTCCCCATTCCATCTTCCAACAAGACTCCAAGCCTAAGTCTATCAGGCCACATCAGAAATTCAAAATGGGCAGCTTGTTGACTGAAAATAAAGTATATACGATGAAGGGGTTGAATGGACTACAATTGTAAATCATTTTTCCATTTATGAACTACAAAATCATTCCCAAAGTTGAATGTTACTAAAATTATGTTAAATTATATATTTAACATTATATTTGCATTAATTACAAATTAGTATGTAATAATTTATGTTTAATGTAGTTAATGTAAGCAAAAATCCTGTAGATTGCTCCTAGATGACATGTTTTCCTATTTCTTTAAGTATCTGAAGATCACATAAATCTGGTGACAGTGCATCTGTAATAGTAACTTTTTAGAAGAAGTATTAAAATTATTGAGCAAAAAGTGAAGAACTGTTATGAAAATGCAGCTCCCTTAATTACAGCTTTGAGATTGTATTGTATCACTTTTTCAATGTTGATATTGGAACATCCTAGTTTTATTCGTGAACATTTTAAATTTATGGTGCTCTAATGGTATCTTCTACACTATACAATTATCATTGACAAAATAATCGTATTTTCACAATAAGAAATTAAACCTATATAAATGCATTAGCTGGGATAGGCTTGTTGCACCAGCATGAGAATATAGCCAATTCAGCCAAAACATTTTAGGCCATACTTCGTGCAGAGACAGAAATCATCTGGACACACCTTGATGAACACAGTCACTCTCATGAATACCCACAGTGCAAGTAGTGTGTCAGGAAATATGCCATAGTAATATTATGCCAAAGTTACTAAGAGATGGGGATAATTTTTTTTTTTAGCATCTAATGTTAGTAAAAAAGGATGCAGTTACTGGAGAAGAGATACCATGATTTTAATAGAAATTCAGTTTATGTTGCATTGCTGTCAAACCCTGTCCTGAGATATCATCACACTAGTGGCACCAAGCTACATAAACAGCAGGGTAGATACTGTGCATAAAACTTCTCTTAGTAAGAATTACCATGAGATGTTATGAATTACTAATACACTAGTAGTCCATATATAAATTAAAAACACTCAATGGATCATGCAAGGCCACACTAAGACATTCATTATTGTGGTGACTGTATGAGTTAAGTAAGGTTTTTAGGCTTAAGGTGTGACTGCTCCAAACTCAAGCTAGCAGCACAAACACCAATCAACATTTGAGCAGCAGCTCAAAGTACAATGTGTAACAAGGCTCCAATTGGGCTAAAGAATAATTTTTAGAAAAAATATCTCATCTGGATTAGAAGTTCAAGATATCAAGTGACAGAAAAGTTATCCTATCTTTAGACAAATTATTCTGTTAATTATCCCTCCTTCCTGTTAAAAGTAAAATAAGCAAAAGCAACAAAAACTTTTTATCTTGAATTTATCTAACTTTAGCTTTCAGATAGTCAATGTTGTTATGCCTTTGTAAATTAAGTTACATGGGTGTCTACCAGCAGAAATTCTCTCTTTGGGTATTTACCAACCACGACAAAGTAAATTCTGGAATCTCATCGTTCTCTGTTGGTAAAATAAAATACATGGACTTTTTTTTAGTCTTTTGTTATACGAGATATTTTTCAGAACTTGTTTTAAATAAAAGACTTCATTGGCATCAGAACAATTAGATGAGAAATTAGGAGATAGTTTCTAATGATTTAGCAAAGTTCTAGAATAGATTTCCAATAAAAGTATTTGGAATGAGCCCTAAATCCATCCAAATGAAAACTGATAAATTTATGAACAAAATAATATTATGTGGTTGCCTGCAATAGCAAATTGGGCTCTTTGATCCAGAAAATCCATCTAGACTTGTATTTTTATGACTGAACAAATTCTGCCCCATCAAGACAGGTGAAATTAACTCTTAATTGTTGCAAGGAAATTCACTGACTAGAATTACCTTGAAGCAACATGTTTGCAAGTGGATATTTTTCAAGCAAAACATCCATTTTTCATGAATATTATCAAGCTGGCAACTAGGTTAGTCAGCAGCCACATAATTTTGAATTATGGTGATATATACTCAGCATTTTCTAGTGAAATGTATACATTAAACTTTACACTGGTGAAGATAAGCTAGAAATAAGTTGACCATAAAAGCTTAGAATTGCCTAAGTAAAGTAATCTCCAGACATATTGTAGCATGAACTGAACTAATGTAGCTGATGTTAACATAGAGTGTAATATTAGTGAAATGTAACCATATTAGTCTTGTCCTGTAAGCAACCTGAAAACTCCATTTTGTCTTCTTCTGCTTGACATAAGTGAATGAACTCTGTATAGCCTTTATGTATGAGTGTGTGTAAAAGAGTGAATGGTGAGAGAATGGCATAGAGATGGGAGAAGAAGATTTAACTGTTTATGTAAGCAACAAGGTGCCAAATGTATGCTACCAGTCAGTAAACTAATTAATGAATGGCTGAAGAATCCCTTTTAGGGCTAGGGCACAAAGAAGATAATAAGGAGAAGGAATACACCCATCCTGCCAGATGGGCAGCAAGAACGCTCCAAGGCTGAGATAAGCTGAAGACAAAAGATGACAACTGCAAAAAACGAAACTGGGTATGGGAAAACCCCAAAGCACTGAAACAAAAGATGCCAATCCCTATAAAAGAACACTTTGAAAATACCAAGTTGGGCGAGTCTCTTTCTCTACTGCTGTTTCGTTGGAGCACAGATGCATCTGTTTACCCCACTCCAGCTGTTATTTTCAAATCTGCTATCTTCAAATCATCATCATCTACTCAATAAGCCCAGGTTGGCGGATGGAATGGTTGTTTTGTGTATGTGTATGCCTGTGTGTAATGATGTTTGAGATGATTTGTGTGTGTTTGTATTAATGGTGTGTCTGAACCTCTATGTCTAACTCGTGTAATCCATAAATGCGGCACCTTGCCTATCCCCCTTTATAAAGTCTCGCTCATGATTTCAGCAATTGGCAATTTGAGTAATAATATGAGCACAGACATCAACATATCTGACCTGGTTGCCAGAAAAACAGGTCCCTTTTTTGATCCTTGCTCTCTCACTTTTGCTTTCCACGTGTTATTTTCTGTCCATCCTGCCTCCTATGCTTTCACTTTGGTGGAACCAAGAAAATCCTTCCCCTTACCATTGTAGTCCACAGTCACTCTGTGCTTCAGCAGTGTGAGGTCCTGGCCCTAGTGAGATGCTACTTTGAGGACCATGATGCTGTCATAGGCATCATGTTGGACCACTTGCATATGGCAAAACATGATACTGCTTTAGCCACAGCATTGTAGGCTCAGTATCAGATGCTACATTGATGCTGCTGGACACTACTTGTGAGCTTAGACTGGGTGGATGTAGTTTACGCTTGAAACCTGGAATGACAAGCAGTGGTGGCAGAACTTTAGGATGTCCTCTGACATAGCCATGGATATTTGGGTCAAATTGTCCCCCTTGCTGCAATTCAGTGACATCAGACTTTGGTGCTCCATGTCTATTGAGAGACGTGGTCCTGCTGATTTGTAAGTTGGCACACACACCAACACCTTCCATTCTATCACCAACCAGTTCAGTGCGGCAAGAACAATGGCAATGACAACTGCATAAACTGTGAAACATCAGACTTGAGGAGCTGGGGTCCTAGCGCATTTGGCTTAGGGTCCCACAGGAGGTCATCAGAAAGTTTGAACAAATGGGATTCCTGAGCTGCGCAGAGGCCATCAATGGCAGCAACATTTCCATTTGGTGTGCCTTTCAACACACCTTGTATTACATAAATCATGGCAAGAGTTCTGTTTAGTTATACTCTAGGTAGTTATTGACCATCAGGGGTACTTCACTAACACCAAGGTTGGCTTGGTGGGCCAGGTGCTTGAAACTCATATATTCAGGAACTCTGGTTTCCCAGAGATAGAATGGGAGAGTGCACCCACTATGGATTTGGGTGGAATGACCATTCTCCCTTCATTATTGGGACCCAGCATATCCACTCCTCCCCGACTCATGCAGCTATATACCAGCAAGCTGATCCCCAGAAAGGAGATTTTCAATTACCAGGCAAGAAGCTGTTGAATATGCTGAATAATGGTGTAGTACACCTTTGGGTGTCTACAGGTGCACTGGAGTTCCCTGGGATCTGCCTTGAATGGAGACTGGGGGAGATTCCCAGCTCCATGACCACCATCTGTATCCTTCACAATATATGCAAAGCTAGGGGTGAAGCCTTCCTGAAAACTGGGACAGCTCCAGGTGACCTTCATCAGCAGAAGTCCTTGGTACTTTGGATGGTGTCTGGGATGGAGCAGCACTCCCAGCTGACTGTCCCTGAACAGAACCACCATCAGGGTATCCTGATTAGGAAGATCTTGGGTGACTTATATTCAGCATATGATATGATAACCCCCAAGTCCTTATATACAATACTGCAGACTTAACCAGTTATTCCCCAGTCTGTATTTTTGCATTCAATTATTCCATCCCAAGTGCAGGTTTTTGTACCTGTCCTGGTTGAATTTGATCCAGTTGATTGTTTACCATTTCTCCAGTCTAAGTCATTTTGGATCCTAGGCCTACCCTCTGGAGTATCTGCAACCTCACCCAACACGGTCCTCTGCAAATCATCCAAATCATGAAGATATTATTATGGTCCACCAGGCCATCCAGCCTAGTGGGAAGAGCTGGACATGGAGCTGAGAGTTGCAGGGGTAAGGGTCAGAAGCCATAAGTCAAGAACCAAAATGCCAAGCCAGGGTCAAGAGCCAAGAATCACAAACATAGTTACCAAATCTGAAGGGAAATCCATAAAGCAAAGTCCAAAAGAAAGCCAAACTGGGGTCAGATGTCAGGAACCAGGAAAATCTTCAGGGAGAATCCAGAGGCTGAAATCCAGGAGCAAGCCAAAGCTAGGGCCAGGAACCAAGGAAGTCAGAAATGTTGCTAGGGCAGGAGCTACTAAGAGACTGAAGGCCAGTGTGTTGTGCAACAAGGCTCAGGTGCTGAAGGAGTTCTTAAATGCAGAGCCAGAACCGATAAGAGGGAAGGAGCCTAAGAATCAGCTTGCCTTGATTAGTAGTAACTGGGTCAGTGCCCTTAACAAGGGCTGCAGGGCAGGAGCCTGCCTGAGCCTTACATATATGACCCAGGCTGCAGTGTAGGAGGCTAATAGATAGTAAATAATGATAGACCCAGAACAGACCCCCAAGGAACCCTACTTGACATCTCCTTGCAACTAGACATTGGTCCATATAAAACCAGTTTTCTATACACCTTACAGTGCTGTCATTCAGTCTGTATTCCTTTAGCTTGCTAATGAGACTATCATGGAAGACAGTGTCAAAAGACTGGCTAAAGTTATGTCATCCGCAACTGGGCTGTAGTTCCCTGGATCCTCTTTCTACCTTTTCCTAAAGATGGGTACTATAATTGCCCTTTTCCAGTCACCCAGGACCTCAGTCAGCCTCCACAATTTCTCAAAAAGGACAGCCACAATGGTTCTGAAAAATTTCCATAGCCAGTTCTTTTGGTTCCCAGTAGTACACCCCCTGCAGCCTTGCTGACTTGAATGGATCTAACTTCTCTAAGTAATCCCTAACCTGAATTGCCATTACCATAGACTGTTTGTCTCTTTCCCAGTCTTTGCTGCCAGCTGCACTCATCATCTGGTGGCTGCCACTGTTTGTGAAGACTGAAATAAAAAAGACATTAAATACATAAGCCTTTTCTGCATTATCTATAAGCAGATTGCTTTCCACAATCTGTAATGGACCTATGGTTTCTTTGAGCTTCCTCTTATTTTCGACATATTTGTAGAATGTCTATTTATTGCCTTTAATGCCTCTTGCCAGCTGCATTGTCTTAGCCTTTCTATTTTCTTCCCTGAATGCCCATGCAATACTCTTATACTGTTCCCTAGTAGTACAATCAAGCTTCTACTTTAATAGGGTTCCTTTTTAAGTTTCAGTTTATTGAAGGGATTTCTTTTTAGCCATGCTGGCCTCCTTTTGCACTTCCCAGTCTTGCTCCTGTGTCCTTAAAGTCAACTTTTCTGAACTGCTTTTTCCCTTGTAATGTATAACCAGCTGGACATGAGTACCCAGTGCTATGTGGATCCCATAGAATAATCACTGAATAGAGATGAAGAAATTATAAAAATTAAAAAATGAAAATATACCACCTCTATACCATTCTTGAAATTCAGTGTCCAGATCTGAAGGAAATTTTTAATGATACTGAATTGATTTGGTAACCTGAGTCAATGAGAAAGTAACAAAGTGCCAAATAAAAGTTAACTTACAAAACTGATAGAGAATGCATTACATTCAACAGCTTGTTTAAATCTATGCCAACCATTCAGTTCATCCAGTTAAGGTTATTGCCCACAAAAATCCTTGTTTCTAATTTATATAAGCACATATAACCCTCCAAAATGTGTTTGCCCATTTTCTTGCACTATCCTGGCCTCGTCAGCACGTTCATTAATGCATAATAGTTACTGTGCATTAAGTTTAGAACTTGGTTAACCAAGTACTAAATCAATATACAATAACCATAGTTACTGTGCAGTAGTGCCAGCGCATGGTTTTTTCTGATGCTTACCGTGTAGTAGCCCAATAACACTGCACAGGAGTGCATTAGCATGTTTTGGTTTTTTTACTAGCATGCTACTGCACAGTGTTATTAGGCTACTGCACAGCAACCATCTCATGCAGATGCATGCCCTTTGTGCAAATTCTTAACCTTTTTAATGTTGTTTTTTCTGGCTTTATGTATGTTTTATGATTCCAGTGTAATGGTAATTTTCTACCAAACAGACTCAACGAAGGAAAACATTTTGCTTAAAATCCAGTCCATCTTTGCTTTATAGTTATGGATAATATATTTTGTGTGAAAAAATAAAACAGAACCTGAAGCTGTAAACAAAAACCAAAATTTGCAAAAGTAAAGAGTAATTTATTTTTTATTTTTAGTCAGGAAATGTTGATCTCAAACATATATGAAATCTGAAGGGAAATCTGAATAAATCCCCAAAAAACTATGACAGAATGACACTGTTTTGTTGCAGAGGTTATTAAAGAAAAGAAAATAATTAAAATTAACCTTGTTGAGGACAAAATGTAGATTAAAGAAAATAAAGTGCCAGGCTTGCCTTGTCATTTGGCTACAAAGGATACTGCCTGAAATAACTTTCTAAAATTGCAACCTGAAGCTCTGGAGGTTTGGAACTGGAGTTGACATTAGAAATGTGCAAATAATGCTTTGCATTTGATTTCTCATGACAGGCAAAGCAATGAGTTTGGGAATTAAAGAAAAATAATTTTCTTTTCCTCAAAATAAAAGGGGGGGGGGAGAGTACTGAGTACTTAGAAATACTGTAAGCCTTAGAGACACACTTGTTCCTCTTTCAGAAGCAGTCCCATAGCTAGGGTGCCACAAACTCTTGTGGTCACTCAGAATCTGATCCAGGGTATCTGTGTGTACCCTTAGTGACACCTAATTGAGTGATGGACCAGACATTCTGGATGGTAGAGGATAAGATCCAGAATAACATGGATAGACAGGTAAAATGGTCCATAAATCAACCAGATCAAATTCAACAAGGACAATAATATGTATGCACAAATACAGACTTGAGAGTGACTGACTAGGCTGCAATACTGCAGAAAAAGACATGGGGATAACAGTAAGCCATAAGCTGAATATGAGCCACCAGTATAGTCTTGTTGTAAAAATTGCCAACGACATCCTGAGTTGTATTAACAGGAGTGTCACTTGCAGGTCTAGGGGAGTTACTCTTCTACTCTATTCAGCACTGCTGAGGCCTCATAGAGTACCGTGTCCATGTTTGGAAGAAGTGGTACAAAATTTATTAGACACCAGAGAAGTAACATTTATGAGGAAAAGCTGAAAGAGATAGGATTATTTAGCCTGGAGGAGAGAAGACTGAGGAGGGATTCAATAACAGTCTTAAAGTATCTGAAGGGCAATTATAGAAAGGATGGAGAGATACTTTTTGTTATGGCTATAGGGAACAGAACTAAGAGCAATGGTCTCAAACTGCAGCAAAGGAAATTGAGGTTGGAGCTTGGGAAGAACTTTCTGAATATAAAGGTAGTCAAGCATTGGAGCAGGCTACCTAGAGAAATTATAGATTCTTCATCATGAGGAATTTTCAAAAGCAGGTTGAACAGACACTTACCTGTAAAGGTTTAGTCAGGGAAGATCCTGCCTTGAGCAGAAAGCTGTACTAAGTGCCCCTTCCAGTCCTATTTTCTTAATAATGCAGGGTATTTTAGAGGAAAAAAAGAAAACAAGTCAGTAGTTCACCTGGTGGTATAGGTGAACAAGAATGGGGAAAAGGGTTGGGATCATTTAATGATGTACAATGAGAAGATCAGTGTGGCAAAGTAGGACTCCCCGCCTAGCCACAGTGCTAGATTCCCCACTTGCCATTGGGCATGCCACTCACCTGACTCTTCTGCCACGCCTTGTTCTTAATGAATAGTTGTTAATTAAGTCAGGAGGCTGCCCATTTTATGCCCCGATGACAGGAGGTGCCATCTGCGGCTCCCAACCCTCCCTACACCACAGCCCATGCCTTGCAGATGTTATAGTGCTCCCGACCTATAGCCGAACCAAGCTTAGGCCATACCGTCAGGCCTCAGTCATACACACATTCATACCGCCCTCCTTTCACTAAGGCCTCTCACACTTCACCCTCTCTCACAGGTCTCTTTCATACATCAATGACTCATCCTGCCTTGTTCCCTCTTCGAGTGGGCCCCTTAGGCCATAGGATTAGCTAGTCCATCCCTTGGGTGGCAGACATACCATCTTTTGGGCATCTCCCATGACCCTCACGGGGGTACTGGCCAGCCAATTACTCAACCGGGTCTAAGCTTACTCTAGCCCCTTCCGGGGGCAACTCTATATACATAAAAATACTGGGCACTCAACCCTCTGGTTTTCCTTCCCGCCCCCCCCCACTGGGGCTCTTCATCTATGCCCCTTTCTGGGGCCACCCTTCACCAGGGCATTCTTATCCCCTCACTTGGAGCTCCAGATTTCTTCCCCCCCACTCAGGGCTCCACACCATCCCCTTCACTTGGGGCCACAGGGCTTCCCTCCCTGGTGGACTCAGGTGGCCACAGCCATGCCTGGCCCCCACTCTCTCTTTTCAGAGTCTCTTAGCATTTTGCACCCCACAGGGTTCAGGTGGCTGCAGCCATGCCTGGCCCCAACTGCCTCCAGTGTAAGAAACCCACCCAAAAGTGAGGGCCAGGGTTAAGGCACCCCAACCCACCTTTCACTGGGGTGATCACTGGCCTGGCATTTCCTGGGGGCTCCCACACTACTGAGAGCCCCACCAGCCACCCACTCCTGGCAGGGTGCAGTTTTAAGTCATGCCTAGGACTAGAAACCTCCTAACCATCCCCTACAGCTCCTCCCTTACCTCCAGGATAATACCAGCAGCTAGACAATATTGCTACCTGCCCTGCCAGTAAGAAACTGAGCTGTTTAAATAGGCAGCCAGGGATCTAAAATGACTGCCTCAATCAAGCACCTGCTGGCTGCTTGGCTCTGGTCTTAAAGTGGCAGGCACCCACAGTGCCCAGCCACACATTTTTCCCCCTTAATGGTACCAGGGGAAGATTTCCCCTTCTGCTTCTCCAAAACAGGCTCCCTTGGAGCCTGTGAGAGCCCTCAAGTGGCAAGCACCTGCAAAGGTGCTCTGCCACAATCAGGGACAACTGGAATAAGATGGGGAAAGGGTACATCATACAGAAAACCAAGGCAGAGAAAGCATCTCCAGAGGGAGAGAAAGAAAAGGTTAGGACAGGGCTAGGGAGCAGAAAGGATCATCCACAAATGAATTAAAGGGATCTGAAAACAAGCTACAGGAATTATTTATCAACTACATGTACAAGCTGCAGAGTGTCATGTTGATGGAGGAAGCAGTGAAGACATTAAGCCAGGCCCACAGGGATACCTTTTTACACAGAGCAATACACACTAAATGAGAACATCCATTAAAACTTCAGTGCACATCATATAGCCACAACACAAGAAGAAAACACGCTGGATCTATGTCCAAGTGGGTCACTACCAGCTTAACTCCTTTCAGGTGGTGATAAGGAACTCTCAGTCCATCACATGAAGAATATTGGTTCAGTTTCTTGAGACCATCGTGTAGCATGTTTTTTACATGATTCTAGAGGAAAATTCTGATAAGAAAGCCATAAGTGTGCAGTTGGAGGAAAGTTTCAATATCAGAAAGCCAAGAAAAGGGAAATAAATTTACATATATCAGACAACATATAAATGTATGAAAGTGATGGTTGTACAAAATGACCACCTAAGGCAAGGCCCACTTATGGTGTTGCCATGACAGTTACATATGATCCCACTCCCACTTTACAGCAACTTCACAAAGGTCTTCCACAAATAGAGGGAGAAAAGATAAAACGATAGGACATCCACAGTTTTTGCCACCCCTGTGTGAACTAGTGCCATTAATGCAGGACATCTACCATCTGAGCCTCTTTATGCCCCCATCAGCTCTTCACAGTGCATCCCTATTTTACAGGGTTTTAAACAATTTAGCTTGGCTCTCATAAATGACAGGGATTATCCCTTCCAGCTCTGCCCCCCACTCTCACACGCTCTAGCTTCAAGGCAGAGGAGCAAATACAGGTGTGTCACCTGACTGGTAAGAAAAAACAATTTCAGCACCATAAAAATACTGTTGTCTCCATCTATCCAGTAGAAGATTCCTATACAGCTCCATGAAAGTAAATAGAACAGTCCTTGCAGAATTTTGCCGCATGAAATATTTCTATCTGAAAGGATAGGCAAAGATGAAAGTGAGAAGGAGGAAAAAAAAAACTTTCACATGTATCCCCCTCATGTACTTTTTCTCCCAGGATACCTTTGGCAGTAGCAAGGGCACAGAGAATCAGAGCAGCACCAGTGCATCAGGCACAGCTGGTAGCTACTAACAAACAAGGAAGTTGACAAAAGATACAGAGATCTGGATATTTTTTTTTTAATCATAAAAGGGGAAGGTGCGTACATAAGAACATTTGACAGTGAATAAAGAACACAAAGACAAAAAGTCAAAATAAGGTTGAATGTAATCTTCTCAAATAAGGTCAGCAAATTCTGATGCTCATGCAAAGTGTATGGAATACAGTTTTTATTTCCTATTGTTAGGTTTCTGAATGAGGACTGAGCCTTTCAGGTGGACTGAGCATTAGTGAAGTTGAAACTACTCACAAGCAGGGGTCAGCTTTTAGTAGTGCTTATGTGCTCTTACTTGGGCAGCAGCAGTCATTTTTTTTTCCTGGTCAAGAATGGGGTTCCTAGGCAGAAATGTGAAGTCCTGCTGAGGTGATAGAAAGAATGTGGAAGGCAGATAAGGATAATCTGAACAAGAGAGATTCAATAGTACTGGGAAGGAGGAAACAAGAAGTGACTGAGTCACAAAGCAGATTGTATGGAGTCTGGGTAACTGGATATACCTGTTTAGGAAATAAGGGTTTCACAGAGAGGCTTACATATGTAGAAAGGGATATTCAAAGGATATAGGAAGATTTCATAGATTTCATAGACACTAGGGCTGGAAGGGACCCCAGAGAATCATCGAGTCCAGCCCCCTGCCCCAGGGGCAGGAAGTCAGCAGGGATCATAGGATCCCAGCAAGAAAAACATCCAAATGTCTCTTGAAGGCATTCAAAGTAGGTGCTTGAACCACCTCTGGTGGCAGTCTATTCCAAACCTTGGGGGCTCGGACAGCAAAGAAGTTTTTCCTTATGTCCAGCCTGAAATGGTCATGGAGGAGTTTGTGACCATTCAACCTTGTCATCCCTTGGGGCACTCTGGTGAACAAACATTCCCCCATATCCTGGTAAGCACGCCTGATAAATTTGTAGGTGGCCACCAGATCACTCCTGAGCCTGAGCTTTTCCAGGCTGAAGAGTCCAATGGCTCTCAGCCTCTCATCATAAGGTCTGTTTTCCTGACCTCTGATCATGTGTGTGGCTCTCCTCTGCACTCTCTCAAGCTTCTCCATACACTTTTTGAATTGTGGAGCCCAAAACTGGATGCAGTACTCCAGCTGTGGCCTCACCAAGGCCGAGTACAATGGGAGAATGACATCCTGGGATTTGCTTCAGAAGCATCTGTGGGTGCAAGTCAGGATTTTGCTTGCTTTACTAGCTGCAACATCACATTGAAGGCTCATGTTCATCTTGTGGTCAATCATGACCCCCAAGTCCCTTTTGTCTGTAGTGCTAACCAGCATAGCACTGCCACGCCTATAAGCATGCTGCAGGTTTTTCCTCCCAAGGTGGAGAACCTTGTATTTTTTGGTGTTAAACACCATCAGGTTCTTGTCTACCCAATTTCTGAGCCTGTCAAGATCTGCCTGGATCACCCTCCTGTCCTCAGGTATAGATGCTTTACCCCAGAGTTTGGTGTCATCGGTGAACTTGGCCAGTCTACTTCTGACACCAATGTCTACATCATTAATGAAGATGTTAAATAGTATAGGCCCTAGGACAGAGCCTTGAGGGACCTCACTGGTCACAGTGCACCATGATGATTGACTTCCATCAACCACTACCCTCTGGGTCCAACCACGAAGCCAATTCCCCAACCAGTGGAATGTGGTCAGGCCGAGTCCACAGTTAGCCAGTTTTGCCAAGAGGTGATCATGGGATACCAAATTGAAGATAGGACAGCTGTTTCCAGGCAGCGAATGATTTAACAAGTAGGTGAGGCTTGACTTGTACCTCATGATAGGTTAAGAGTGACGGTCCTTGGCAGAACTTACTGAGATTACTATCTGAAAGGATAGTAGGAGAGATTACTAAAGGGGAGAAATTACCAAAGAGGAGTATACCTCCTCTGCTCGCGCTTGTAGGGAGGCAGTTAGACAGGCCAAAGTTACCATGGAGCTGAGGATGGCATCCCCCGAATCAACAAATTCAATCACTGTCCCCGATTCGGCCCGAGTCTGAATCAAATAGGGCCCACTTCACACACCCCTAGTGGTTAGGATGTTGCATTTCCAACCTTGCAGGTGGCTCAAGATCTGAGGATCTCAAGGCGGCTTATGTCAGGTTAGGACTGTCAAATGCACGCAGGCCCAGTGCCTCTGTGTTTATCCAGATGGTTTCACTTCTCCATGATAGTATGACTCTTTTTCAATCCTGAGCTTCCCAAGAGGCTCAGCTGTTGTGCACAAACATTCCTCTCCCTTCTTCCCCTTTGTCCTTATAGCAATGGCATGAAGGGCAATGTAGTGCAGTGATACATACTAGTTATCTGTCTCATAGCACAGAGTAAAAATAATGCTAGCCAGACAAGCAGAGAGGCACAGGTGCCTAACCCAGGCAATTAGGAACTAGATAGCTAATGGGGCTGTGCAAAACTTCGGCAGCCGTTCAGTTTTGGAGGTGTTTCGGCCCGTTTCAGCACCTGAAACACCGAATCCAAACGGAAGGCTCCAAAACATCTGGGTGGTGAATTGGGTGGCAACATTTGGGTGGCAACATTTGCCACCCACAAATCTGGGTGGCAATATTTGGGTGGCGAATTGGCTAGAGGGTCGTACCCAGAGAGTCGTAGTGGATGGGGCGGTATCGACCTGGAAGGGGGTGGGCATGGGGTCCCGCAGGGCTCAGTCCTTGGACCGATACTTTTCAATGTCTTCATCAGCGACTTGGATGAGGGAGTGAAGTGTACTCTGTCCAAGTTTGTGGATGACACAAAACTGTGGGGAGAAGTGGACACGCCGGAGGGCAGGGAACAACTACAAGCAGACCTGGACAGGTTGGACATATGGGCACAAAGCAACAGAATGCAATTCAACAAGGAAAAATGCAAAGTGCTGCACCTAGGGAGGAAAAATGTCCAGCATACCTACTGCCTAGGAAATGACCTGCTTGGTGGCATGGAAGCGGAAAGGGATACTGGAGTCCTAGTGGACTCCAAGATGAACATGAGTCGGCAGTGTGACGAAGTTATCAGAAAAGCTAATGGCACTTTATCATGCATCAGCAGATGCATGACAAACAGAACCAAGGAGGTGATACTTCCCCTCTATTGGGCACTGGTCAGACCGCAGTTGGAATACCGCGTGCAGTTTTGGGCGCCGCACTTCAAGAGGGATGTGGATAACCTGGAGAGGGTCCAGAGAAGGGCCAGATGTATGGTTAAGGGGTTGCAGGCCAAGCCCTATGAGGAGAGACTAGGACACCTGGACCTCTTCAACCTCCGCAAGAGAAGGTTGAGAGGCGACCTTGTGGCTGCCTATAAGTTCATCATGGGGGCACAGAAGGGAATTGGTGAGGTTTTACTCATCAAGGCGCCCCTGGGGGTTACAAGACTTAAAAAAATCATCAATTTTTGGTTAAAAAAAAGTAACCCCTAATCCACATTTTTCCATGATGAAAATGAAATGCTACTATAGATAGATAGATAGACACACACACACACACACACATACACATATATGTATATGTATATACATGTGTGTACATATGTATCTATATGTGTGTGTGTGTATGTATGCATATATATATTAGTGGTGTTTCATTTAAATCATGGAAAAATATGGATTTGGGGTTACCTATGACTTTGGACTAAAGGCTGCTTCTTGGGGACACCTCTGGAGGTGGAAAGGGGACTTAATGTGCTGAGTGTATATACCCCAATGGTACTGACCACCTGTTTACTTGCCCACTAAATGTCTGTTGTTATACCTTGAATGCCTGTTTACTTGTATTTGTCCCTTTCCATTGGCCTGTTGGCCTACAGACCTAATCCCTATGATGCTCTGTATAAAGTGAATAAATCCCTCATAGGGTCTAGTGACTGTGCCTGATACTGCAGGGGTTTGCTACAACTGGTGGCCATGGTGGGATTGGTGGTCACAGGTCATAAGGCACTGGGTAAACTATTGTAGTGAGTGCATGGTTTTTGTCACTGTGTAGGTTTTGAGCAGGGGAAATGGATGCTGCAGGAGGAGGAGTGGCACCTGCCAGAAGGGGAAACACACAAGCCCCACCTCCTGGTCAAAGGTTCATATTCTACCCTGCACCCTATGGTGGAGGGTAGAATATAAAGAGATGGGCTGAAGCTGGCACACTAGACTTCCAAGTCTGCTACTTACAGGAAAGGCTGGGGCAGTCCACCATGAGCAATGAAACCAAGAAGGACTACAAACATTTAATTGAGGCCCTCAGGGAAGCTTTCAAACTATATGTAGTACACATGCAAACTATATGTAGATTGTGGCTGCACTACTATGGCTTTCAGTACATGAGTAACAGCACCCAATGAGTCAGCCCAGGACTTTGGCGTGATGCTCAGATGATTCTCCATAAAGGCCTTCTTGCAGTTTAGTTCAGACATACATGCCACACTTGCCCAGGACCATTTCATACAATGTGGGAAGGTAAAAGCTAAAATTTGGCTGGAAAGACCCCAGAACCTAAAGGTGGCCATATACCTAACCACTGACTTGGATTGGCAGAGTGGATGGGGGCCCTAAATCCCAGAGACAATGAGGCCAGAGTATACATGCATACTAAAAAAGATGAGCTAGCAGTGCACACTCCAACCCCAGAACTGCCAGTCCTGCATGCGATAATGGAGACTATGCAGAAACTAGGCATTAGGGTCACAAGCCAACATTTTAAGAAATGTTAGGGATAGAGAAACTCCACCAGGCTCTGAAAATTCTGGACCCAAGTAGCATGGCAGCAGGGGCCCACCTGAACCATGGTGGCTGAGTTTCCATACCAAGACTGCTGGTAGGTGCTAGTACTGTGGTGGCCGTGACCATTTCTGGAGGGACTGTCCAGAGAGCAGGTGGTATCCTGGGCAGGAAAACTGAGACAGGCAGTGGAGAAGGACCCATCCACTACTGATACACCCCAAGGCCCACAGGAGGATGTAGTAATTATTGTTTCCACAGGATTGGAGTATTACCTGGAAAAAAAGCTAAAAGCAGTCCCTTTCCAATTTCTCCTGGATTCAGGTGTCCAGGTTTCCCTTGTACATCATCGAATATGGGTGCAAGCTACAACTTGGACACAAAAGGATCCACAACCCTGTAGCCTATTAGTCAAGGCAGCCAATGGGGAGGCACTCCCAATCTTGGGGGAGTGGGGTATGACTATCTACTTCCAAGACCTACAGCTACCATACACATTCCTCATACTGAAAGATGCTAGGCAAAATGCCTTAAGAACCAACTTCCTAAAATAATTCCAAGCCACCATAAACTTTGCTGACTGTTCTTGTTCCTTGTTGAGGTGACACAAACTAAAGTGTGGTAGTGGAGGAGAATTGGACAGTACAAATTGGCAAGAAAAACAACAGAAAGATGCTCACATCAAAAAACTGATATGGTGCAAGTAGCTTGATAGTAAGGAGTTTCCTGAAGAGGGGCAACATCAACTGCACTTAAAGTGATACCAGGCAGTGCTGCCTGAACTAAGCATTAGGCAAGGAGTCCTAGTGTGAAAGCCTCCCGGGTCTGCCCAAGGAACCAAGTGCATTCAACTAGTGGTGACAGAGCAGGAGATACCAACAATCCTGCAAGCCCTGCTTGATTCTAATACTGGAGGACATTTGGACATAGAAAAAGTATCTCATAAAGTCCAGGCCTGGGATTCCTGGCTAGGCTGGAGACAATCTGTAGTGGACTGGTGCAGATTGTGTGAGGTGTGCGGCATGTACAAAAGGACGAGGAATAATCTGAGGGCCCCCATGGTCTCCATGCAGGCTCAACAACCCCTGGAGAGGCTAGCCATAGATATCCTCAGTGCCCCCTCCCACTTCACCATGTAAAAACAAGTACATCTTAGTAGTGGCTAACTATTTCTCCAAGTGAGTGGAAGCCTATCTTCTCCTTGATCATGAGGACTAGATGGTAGTGAAGATTTTTGTTGACAGAGTTGTGTGCTACTATGGTACACCTCAATCCCTCCACACTGACCAGGGGAGAAATTTTGAATCACAACTATTCCATCACATATGCAACCTTTTGGAAATTAAGAAAACCCAAGCCACTCCCTATCACCCCCAGTCTGATGGACTACTGGAGTGCTTCAACCATAGACTAGTTGACATGCTATCCTCCCTGATTAAAGATAACTAGATGACATGGGATGAGATACTCCCATATGTCATGATGGCCTACTAAAGCAGCGTGTAGTCATCCACAGGGTACACACCATACATGGTGCTATTTGGACAGGATATTTGTCTTCCTGTCAATGTTGTCTGTGAGACACATGTATCAGAAGAATTCAATAATCCTGAATACATTATGAAAGTGGTGGGAACACCTCAGCTTATTTGGCCACACAGTCAAGACATAGCAGGCTACAGCTACACAGAGGCAAAAGAGCACTATGACCTCAGGGTGACTGGAAGGTGTATGAGCCGGGGGAGCTGGTGTGGGTACAGAACCAAACAATAAGGTGGGGTCAGTGCTGCAAGCTCTGCAAGAAGTTTAAAGGACCCCAAACAGTTGTCAAGAAATTCTCAGGGGTGCTATATAAGCTTGTGAGCAGTCCCAGCAGACAAATGTTGGTAATGAACTTTAATCAGATGAGCCTCTGATAGCCTTGGGTAATGTATACAGAGACACCTGGAAGCAGGAAGAGGAAGTGATGAGAAACCCTGCAGGGTTCTGCTGCTGGACTGCAAATCCCAGAGCTCATGGTGGGTAGGAGGAAACGGAAGTGGACAGACGGCTCATGCTGGCAATGTACCAGAGTTTCCCTGTGGTATGGTGCCTGACCCTGAATGGAGGAGAAGGAAACCTCTGCACAGCAATACATGAACCACAGACCGACTGCACATGATCCCCGACCTAGAGACCTGCGTGGAGTGAGTTTGGACTAAAGGTTGGTTCTTGGGGACATCTCTAGAGGTGGAAAGGGAACTGTATGTGCTGAATGTATGTACCCCAGTGGTACTGACCACTACCTGTTTACTTGCCCTCTAAGCGTATGTTGTTATACTTTGAATGCCTGTTTACCTGTATTTGTCCCTTCCTGTTGGCCTGTGGCCCTAATCCCTAGGATACTCTATATAAAGTGAGTAAATCCCTCATTGGCTGTAATGATTGTGCCTGACACTGCAGGGGTTTGCTACACTTGCTAATGTAAGACACAGTGCTCAATTGATCAATTAATCCCTTTGTCCTAGGAGAAATATGAAGTTCCTCACATTCTTCCATACAGCCCACTGCATTTTACCATACCACAGCCTCCTTCTGATTGACAAGAAACCAAAAGCAATCTCATGAATTTAGGAGAGATGGGCACCCCCATTACAGAATCAAGACCTGATGAAGGAACTTAGATATCCTTAGTCCTTTTGTGGTGCAGAAAGTAAAAGGCATCAATCATACAGTTTGGAGAAGGTAGGATGAGAGTGGAAAGGGGCACTTCAGAATACTGTGTAGCAATTTTTTCTTGCAGCTAAGGATACTGGCATGGTGGAGCTGGGAAAGGGCAGGAAAATGAGACCAGGCAATGAAGCTGGAAGCAGTTGTAGCACAGGTGATATGGGTATCTTATGGATTGGTAGGTGGTATCTGTTGGGAGATAGGGGTATGCTCAGGGATACTGTGATGGTATGAGTTCAATTTGAAGTAGACTTTGTGGTGGTTTTAAGAAATGTTGGGGATAGTGCTGTGATTGTAAAAGGTCATTTCCTGCATAGAGTAAATAAAAGGAAGGTTTACATACTTATTTTGTGAGTGCTGACATAAAGCTACATATACACACGTAGGACATGCATTGAAAGCCAGATGGGAGCTTACTGTCTTCTGATAGGAATGATGATGAGTAAATTATTGGCTATTCAATACTATGACAGTTCTCTATTAAATTACATAGCTGCACTATGATTTGACTTACTTTTAGGCCTCAATGGTAATTTTATGGCATCCAGGTTACCTCCCCTATGAAGTCAGTGACTGGTATGGTGGCACTAAATACCCTCTCCCTTCTTTTACTGCAGTCTTCCAAAAGTTAACCTTTGCCTACGTCCTCATAAGTCTTCATTTTCTTCATACCCTTGAGCATTTTTGAATAACACCGGATGACAACTCTTCCCACAGCTCCAAGTGTATTCACAGAAAGCTGAAAATGGCTTGAATTATTTCATTAGTAAGGAATAATGAGCAGGAGTCCTCTGGCCATGCCCTACTTCCTAGACCTAATGCTTACCATAATGAGATTGCAATGAAATTGCAATGAAGAATCATATGCAAACAAGTTTTTGCTATGTCTCCCATTGATCTTAGCTCTTCCCTTATTCTTCCCACCTTAAGTGACTTCTTTTCCAAAGACAACTGTCAGTTATATAGCCCTCCATGCACTAGTCTGCATCAGTTAGAGTTTCAGCCCAATATTTCCTCATCTTATCTGTTTTTTATTCCAACCATGAATATATGGGCAAACTACACTATTGACATAATCTAGTGACCTAAAACAAGTCACCAGCAAAAGTCTCTCAGATACTAGGCCATTTCACAGGATTAAATTCCTGGGGATATTTCTCCTTCCTGAATCATTGTCATGATATCTCTTCTATTTTATCAGTATGACCATTTCACTTTGGTATAATCTTGCAGTTCCAATATATCAAGTCCTAATTCTGCAGCTTGTACTGCTCCTGTCAGATAAAAGGTAACCAGAGTGGCATCTACACTTACTCAAATCTAACAAGAAAAATTGTAGTCATCATTTAAGCTCATCTTTGTAAGCCTCATCTCTTTCAGTAGGCAAACTCTCAACAGGAAGGCAGCTTCAGGAGACATCCTTTTTGCCATTATTCTTATCTCATGGATAAATGCTTGTTGTTCAATTGATATCAGTTGCAGGAGCTGTTTCTACTGGTTCTTGTCATCAATTTTATCAGGCTTCCAAGATCTATGATGCTCCCAAACAACAGTAGCCCCAAAACCCCAGGTCATTTATGCCCCACCTCTTCATTATAGGTATGTCAGGGAGAGGATGCTGCCCATAGTCTCAGTCCTCATACAATGAACCTTCTAGGAACATTCAACTAATGTCACATCTACAAAATCCCTTGACTGTGGGAAAGCAGGTCCTATGGGTCCATCCATAAGACAAACTCAATTTTCTAGAATTATCGACAATAAAAGGTACTCAAATACCAGTGACACAACTTAAGGATTGGACCCTCTTCCTATATGAGGAATCTCCTCATGAGATGTGAACCATAAGCACTGGTTCAGCCTCAGGTCCTCTTTTCCCTGAAGGTCAGTGGGTGCCAGGGCATCTGGAAGCAGTCACCAGAAGGAACCAGAGGCTAAAGCTCCAAGTGTGCCACGTCTTGAAGTTGTGACATGGTGGGTGCATCTACACATGTGCTTAACTGTGCAATAAACTAGTTTGTTGCAGTGTACAGCATCATGCATGTCGCAGTCTACACTTGCAACACTAATTTTCACTGCTATAAGAGAGTACTGTCTAGGAAAATAACTGTTCCTAAATGCACATGTAAAACCTGCCCCAGGCATACACTGCACTCAGTCAGCCCAGGCAGCAGAGGGCCAGGCCCCTGCCTGTCACCTAGCTACATAGCTCAGCTCTATGGACACTCTTTTGCCTCAACCAACTCCTTCACTGCCCAGTGCTGTGACCTGGAGCCCAGGGCTGAACCCCCAAGCCTGCTGCCAGCCCAGGGCTGCTCCACCCTTGCTTAACCTGCTGTGATCCCAGGTGCACATAAATATGCTGTACTCAGGAGCAGTTGACTCTGGCATAAACTGCACCAGAGTTTATTGAGAAACACTAATTGCACATGTAGATGCACAGGTAGGATTTACCAATTAACCCCATGTTGACTAGCATGAAATTTGCACCCTGATGATATAGAGGAAGTAAGGGTAGTAAAGTCAAAAGCAGCCCTCTCCCATCAATACAATTCTAATAGATAAGGGAGGCATTACACCAAAAACTTCAAAATGGCAGCTTTAAGTCCAAAGTAGACTATTATATTGAACTAACTTATAGTAGTTCGATTATGTGTAGGGCCCTACAAAATGCATGGTGGAAGTGGCTTGCACTGCCGTTCCTTTAATCTTGCAAGTTCCCCTACGTGTCCCCCCATCCACCACTGATTGGTGGAGACGTCCCACTTGTGGCTCATTCCTGATTGACAGGGAAGCAAAACCTGTGGTTTTAAACATGGCACTATTTTTGCCTCCCTGTCAGTTGGCAGCAAGCAGCAGGGCCACTGGGGCCCCTCAGCCAATCAATGGTGGGACACAAAAATGGTGCCATATTTAAAACCTAAGTTTTCACCTCCCCACTGATCCAGACGGATCCTAGTTTTCTCTCATTAAAAAAATTAATCACTAATTTTCATGTTAAAAATGTAACCCAAAATCCAGATTTTTCCATGATTAAAATGAATCGCCTCTAATACATAGATGTATATATAACCAGGATCCCTGATTATCAGAAGCGAGCTGAATACAGGGCCCCTCCACCAATCAGGAGTGGGGGAGCGCGTGCAAAATCAAAGGAGTGGTTAATTCAGTGAAAAAGAGTTTTATCATTAAAAGCTATCCAGAATGCCACCTGTGAAAAGACAGTCTTTAAAAAGACACAATAAAATACAGAGAGTTGCAAGGAAAAATGCAAAGGTCTCTTTTTGTTCTGAGAAGGAAAAAAAAAACCCAACAACAAAAAACAATAATAAAAAAAAAGAACACATCCCCCTCCCCAATTCTATCTCAAAGAATCTCCCATCTTTAGAAAAATGAACGTTTTAGTCTTTGTTGAGACTAAAAAAGGGTGAAGACTATTGACCTAGTTAATTTTGCTTGCACAGCATGTTCTCACTTGCATATCTCAAAGCTTGTCCATAAAGAAATATTATTCTTCATCTTTTATGGTGACTGGTGGAAATAATGCCACCAGTAGAGTGAATATTGACGCATCAACATTGCAATGGAACAATGGAGGTAAAGTGCTAAGAAAAAAAGAATGGCAACCCTTGCAACTGTTTATTGGAGATGTTCAGTACCTTTGCCAGAAAAAGTTACATTTGAATATGTTATCAAAAAAAGAAACATTTCCCATAGTCATGAGGTATATTTCTTCAGGCTTGAAACATTTGATTCACAGAATCTCTATTTACAGGCAAATGAACACAGTACTAAATTTAATCCCATATTACATTGTTTCTTGAACCATAGAAGACTGCAAAACTTGCAGTATTAAAAATTTTAAGTTCCTCGTATTTGAAATAAATATTGATCCAAATTGAAGCATAAGATCCAAACTTTCAGTAACTCTGGAGAAGTATAAATGCAGATGTAAACTGAAATCCTAGAGCCATGAAAGCCAACAGAAGTTGTTGATGTCAATTGGGAAAAGACTCCAAACCCTAAGGCATAATCTAATCTATATAAATAGTGTCTATACTCCTTGCATAGAAGTAATAACTGTCCTTAAATGAAAAACAGACAAACAGACAGTTTATTTGAAATGTGTCTCTCAGAACCAGCTTTTGCCTTGCATTAACAAGACCCACTAATGTATTCGGTTGGTACATGCAGCCACTGATAATTTTCCATTTAATGTGTAGTAACATAAATGATCTCTGAATAACCTTCTTATCTCTATGCTGGGAAGAAAAAGTTGTAGGAAGATTCAAAAGTAGAATCTTATAGAGTGACAAAGTCACTCTGTTTCTATTCCGTTTATAAAACAATAAAGATTATTTTATATTGTAATTTTAATTTTGTTATTCCCAAATAAAAGGCAGTGAGAAGCTTACATTTAATTTATTTGGAATTGACTATATAATAAAAAAATGGCAAAGAGGGTGAGATGGAATTGCTAGGCAGTGTGATGTAATGGTGGGAAATGTTTTATATTTTATCTCTTTTTAAATAAACTATTTTACATATATCAAGGCTAGAGTTCAAGTCCAGCTGAAAGGAAATTTTTGTAGCTCTGTGGGCACATCTACATGAGATGTTTACTGCAGAGATTATTAGCTCTGCTGGGGCTCCCTACCAGCCAGGGCTACTCTGCCCTGGCTCAGTGTGCTATGGTCCCAGGTGCATGTGCAAACGTGGAGCCCAGAAACAATAAATTCTCGCACAAACTGTGCCAGAGTTTATTTGGCCACATTAATTGCATGTGTAGATGCGTCCTGTGACTACTAATGCTTTCAAAGGTTCAGTGTAGCTGGAAGTCTTCTAAGTTAGTTGTACCATTTCTGCTATACCAATAGTTTGCTCATCTTGTTCCTATTCAGTATCAATATGAGCACGAAGAGATCTTTATATGGCATAACTGACAGCATTGTAACCATGACAAGAACATTTCCAAAAGGGTGTATTTATAAACAAAATGTTACAACATCCATTGTAATGGTTCACTATCCCAAACTATTGCAAGAAAGCATGTATGGAATTAAAAAGTGTATATAAATCCACTGAAAAGGTGAAAAGAAAATCATTTTTACCTTCCAGGATCTGAATTTCAGTACTCAGTATTCTTTGTTCCCCATACAACAGTTACAAATATCTAAAACCAACTCCTAAATGTAGGTCTCCACACTGCTTTGAAAGTTTGTGATATAGCAAGGGAAAGAAACATGCCAACCTGAAAGCCAAAACACAGGTCTTGGCAGAAAACTTAGGAAAAAACTGATGTTCATATAATTTTACTTTAAAACATTCTCATTTTCCTTTCTGGAGCTTAACTAAGTATAATGGTAATGATCTGAGCTCTTAGTCCTTTGTGTTATTTTTAAACGAAGCATTTCAAAGCACAATTCAGTCCAACTGGCATTAATCCTTTGTAGGATTCAGGCAACATTTGTCATAATTTGTCAGTTGCAGCAAGAGACATTTCCATTATTTTGATGTGAATCTTTGAGGAGGACAAAAGGAGGAAAGAAAAGGGATGCACACACAGGTTCCAAGCTCTGAGCTTTGTATTTTGTGAGCATGTAAAAGAAACAGACAAATGGTTTCATGGTGTTTCGGTAAATGATAGTAAGGCACAGTTTCGCCACTTAGTGGGGATAAAGCTGCTCCATCCTATCTGGCGGGTGCCTCCTTGAGAATCAGTTCAACAGCCCAGAGTGATGCACAACACTGAAAGAAAAGCCAATGGAAAATATAGGGTTGATAAAGATAAATGATGTCTGCCAGATGACGCTGCTCTGCTTTTGAATGCTAATTGTCCAGAGGGAGTTCCCAAAACAGCTTGCTCTCTCTTTCGCTCTCTCCACAGCAAGGAAGAACACAGTAAGCTTTATCCTTGGAACTAATGAATGAATGTGAAGGATACCCTGCCGAGCCATGCAGAATTAATTAGGTCACAGACTTGGGTGGCTTGACTACAGGGTGAATGTTACGCTGACATTTTTAAACAGACTGTCTCCAGCACAGCAGCCCTGCTATGCCATCCCAGAGCTCCACATTATAGGACATGTTCATTAAATCACTGAGTATAATCATATTTCCTCTTTTATAACAGTCATGGCTTCTTTCTTTTCCTTTTTTCTAGGTTTTTTTGCAGTGAAGAGGGTCTGTTATATTTATTATTATTATTATTTTACTGAAAGCAAGGAAGAAAAGCTGAAGAATTAACTGGCTTTTTCCATTGGGCAACAGCTCCCTCTATTGCTTCCTTTTTTTCCTTTTGGCTCCCGCTGAGAAAATATATACATATAAATGGATGAAGGTTATAGCTTATGATTTGATGTGGGGGAGGGGTTGGCTATTTGTCTGTGGATGTATAAACATCTAAACTCAACATGACAAGAATCATTCCTGGGGATTTTATAGTCTTCCAATGGAGAGCGCTATCAGCAGTCATGAACAAGTGTGGCTTATGGCCTTGTTAAATAGTAAGTTTAGGTGGCTTCTGGAGCTCTTCACCCCTGGACTGGCTACACATTAACACCTTCAAGTGGCTTAAGGTATCTAGGTTGTACCCATATTGGTCTAAAGGGAAAAGGAATCAGAACTTGTGATAGAGGTCATATCTTTATTAGACTAACTAGATTTTTGCAACAACAACAAAAAAACCTTTAATTTCAAGATTTCAAGAACAAGCACCCTTTTTCAGGCATACAAGAAAATTTTTACAACCTTTTCTCCTATGCCTGAAGAAGGATGCTTGTGCCCAAAAGCTTGCAATTAATGATTTTTTTTTTCAAAAATCTAGTTGGTCTAATAAAAGATATCACCTCTACTATGAGTTCTGATTCCTTAAGTGGCTTAAAGCACTCATTGTTTGCTTTAAAATTATGCTACTCCAGGCCAGGATTATCTCTAATCTGCCTAATTTTGATTCTGTTCTATTAAGGTGTGGACAATACCTACAGCTATTCTGTCCAAGTTTAAGCTGTCCAGCATCCCAGGATGTAGTGTCACCTCCTGAGTCAGGGCAAGTAGGATACCAGGGTGCAGCAGGGCTGGTCATGGTGTTTTGCCCCATAGGCATATTGGACAAAATGCACACTGCATCCCTGGAGCACCTGGCAGCCGCGGTGCCTCCCTTTACTGCCTGACCCAGCTTACTGCTTCTGCCAGTGGTGGCACAGGGGACAAGCTCAAAAAATATATACATTGGGCCGCTCACAGCTCTGGCAATGCTGAGCCATCCAGCAGCCCAGACAGTGGTGGCACAGGGGGTTGCGTGCCAAAGTAAAAAAAAAAAATGGGCTTGAGCTCCAAGGGACCCGATCTTTTTTTTTCTAGAGCTCACTCCTACACTGCTGCTGGCCAGGCTGCCAGCTGGCCAGGTACCACCTGAGCTCCAAGGGGCCCAGTCCTTTGATTTTTCATTCAACTTGCAGTTTACTATAACCCTACAGATCCTTTGCTTCTGCTATTCCCATTTTGGATTTGTGCATTTGATTGTTCCTTCTTAAACAAATGATTCAATATAAACCAAAAAGAAATAGCAAGATAAATAAATAAATAGTTATCAGTTTTGAAGGTTCTAAAAGTCTGAAATAGGAAAAGGTCCTCTTAATTTTTATATTTATCCCAAAACAAGCACAGAATAATCAGGGTGCTTTAATATTTAGAGAACAGGACTACAGTTAAGGGGAGACAGAGTGAAAGCCACCTAAGGAACATTTTACATAGGCTCCTAGTCCAGTCCCTGCTCATTAAACCTTTAGTGGCAAATCACAGCTATGCAGGTGAGGGACAGTCAGAGATGGTTTTTCCCCTTTCCCCTCACCACTAAGCCAAACACCACTAAGCTGATTAACATTTGTGTGGTTTATAGTGTAATGTATAACAAGGCCCACAGATTTAAAAAAAAAAAGGCCATAAAAGTTAGTGAAAGCAGCAGCTTCTGAGGGCCTTGTTATACCTTATTCTGTAAGATGAACAAATGCTAATCCACTTCGTGTTGTTTAGCTTAGTGAAACAGTCATATGTTAAGGTGAAAACCATCTCTGACTACTGTTCTTCATCCGCACAGCTGTGACTTGTCACTAGAGGCTTGGTGAGCAAGGGCAGGACTAGGAGCTAAGAGCCGGATTGGCTCACTGTTCCCACCATGCAGAGTGAGCACCACAGCCCAGGAGCACCTGGAGGCCATGGTGCCTCCCACCACCAACCAGACTGGCTCACTCCTTGAACTTGAAGAGCTCCAATCCTTCTCTGGAGCCTCCTCACCTCCCCCCCTCCTCCGTGACGCTTCCTCCCCCCTCTCCGCTGTCTGCTGGCTGGCTGGGCACTCTGTGAGCTCTGAAAATGATCAGGCCCCTTGAAGCTCAGGTAGCACTCAGCTGGGGGTGGGACAGGGGTGAGCTGCCAGCTGTCTGGTTACTGCCTGAGCTCCAAGAGGCCTGATCCTTTGTTTCTCTGGAATTCACTGCCCTACACCACTGCCAGCAGGAGCTGGTCCAAGCAGTAGTGGGAGGCACCATGGACACTGTGTGCTTCACGGCTGTAGCGCTCACTCTGCCAATGTCCCTGGGGGGTGAGGCACCATTCCTGGCCCTGGTGTGCCTCACAATCCCACTCGCCCTGACTCAACAGGAGCCACTGCATCCTGGGATTCTGGAGGACTTCAATTTGGGTAGAATAGCTGTAGAAAGTGGCCACACCTTAATGGAACAAGATTGAAATTAGGTGGATTAAAAATAATCCTGACCTGGAGTGTCATAAATGTAAATGAGTGCTTGAAGCCACAGGTTCATGTGCAGCCAATCCAGGGGTCAGGAGCTCCAGAAGCTACCAATTTATCATGTGACAATGTGCAGACAAGATCTAGTCTGACGCCCTGCTCTGGGCAGGAGAGAAAACTGGGCTCAAATGACCCCAGCCAGGTAAATGTCAAGCCTCCTCTCAAAGACCCCCAGGGTAGGAGCCATCACCACTTCCCTTAGAAGTTGGTTCCAGATCCTAGCCGCCCTGACTGTGAAGTAGTGCCTTCTAATGTCTAGTCTAAACCTACTGTCTAGCAACTTATAGCCTTTATTCCTTGTTACTCCGGGAGGCGCTCAGGGGAACAAGGTCTCTCCCAAACCCCGCTGGTCCCCCTTAGTAAGTTTAAAGACAGCCACCAGGATCCCCCTCAGCCTTCTCTTGTGAAGGCTGAACAGATTAAGGTCCCGCAGCCTCTCCTCATAGGGTCTGCCCTGCTGTCTCCAGATTATGCGAGTGGCCCTCCTTTGGACCCTCTCAATGCTATCCACATCCCCCCTGAAGTGCGGCACCCAGAACTGAATGCAGTACTCCAGCTGTGGCCTGACCAGTGTTGAAGAGAGGAGGAGGATCACTTCCTTGGCCCTGCTTGTGATGCATCTGTGGATGCACGACAAAGTACGGTTAGCCCTACTGACCGTGTTCTCGCATTGTTGGTCCATGTTCATCTTGGAGTCGATAATGACTCCAAGATCTCTTTTTGCAACCTTGATTTTGAGAAAGGAGTTCCCCAGCCCATAGGTATGCTGCTGGTTCCCACTGTCCAAGTGCAGCACCCTGCCCTTGTCAATATTGAATCCCATCCTATTTTCATTTGCCCACCCCTGTAACCTGTCCAGGTCCTGCTGTAATCTGTCCTTCCTTCTAGCATGATCACCTCACCCCAAATCTTGGTGTCATCTGTGAATTTAAACAGGCTGTTCTTCACCCCAAATATTCCTTCTGGCAAATACCCAAAGTAAGTAAGTTGTCAAGGTAGAAATGCTTACTTCAAGTGAATTTGGTTATAAATATCTGAGTAAAAATGATGGTTGAAGAGATGCTTTCCTCTTTTAAAAAAACATCCTGGAGTAGAAAAGTTATGGTATTTCTTTCCCCTTAATGTTGGATATGGATTTCCATATGATTATGGATATATGGATTTGTATACTATAACGGCTAGTAGATACTTTGATTAGCAGTCATAGGCCATAACTTTCTCTTCACTTATAAGACATGAAAGAAATATTTTGCAGAGGAGGCTAGAAAAGTATGAAGGTAGCTATGAACTAAACTTCTGCTACCTTTACAGTTATCTAGTTTTACCAGAGGTCTAGTGTCCACAGGGTTCATCTACATGTGCACTTTACTATGGAGTTGACTAATTAGCTCCACAGTAAACTGTCACTGTCTACACATCCAGTGCTATTTGGCTTCAGAAAACTAATTAGCTCTGCTGTAAGATAGTACTGCCTCACACAAGTACTATCCTATGGTGGAGTTATTTACTCTTCTACAGTGCACCTATATTCAGCTGTGCAAACTGCATGTATAAATGCACCTACAGACTATTATCTTGATTCTTGTGCTACTGCCCCTCTAGACTCATAGAATTACTAAAAAGTAGTGTTGGAATGAACTTTAAAAGGTCCTCTAGTGTAGCCCTTGCTTAAGGCAGGAAACCTCTAAAGTATGAGGAATATTCAGTTTTATATAAAGATCAATATAAACCTCGTGAACAAGAAGAAAAAAATAGATTGTAGTGCTGAACAGAAAAAAATATTTTTGAAATGTTGCATTCATTCTGTCCACATGGGACTTCCCAGGTGCTATTTCTTTGTCAACTACGAGACAGCCGTAGAAAACATCTTAAGTTCTCAGCAGGGGACAAACATATTGCTCAGGGATTGTTTCTCTCTCTAAAATTCTCATCTGCTTTAACTATATTCTGTAAATATAACTTCAGATCACAAATTTGAGGAAACTGGGCTATTTAGTCTGAAGAAGAGAAGACTGAGGGAGGATTTAATAGCAGCCTTCAGCTACCTGAAGAGTGGTTCCAAAGAGAATGGAGCTAGACTGTTCTCAGCAGTGGCAGATGACAGAACAAGAAGCAATGGTCTCAAGTGGCAGCCAGGGAAATTTAGGTTAGATATTGGGGAAAACTCTCACTAGGAGGGTAGTAGAACACTGGAACAGGTTACCTAGAGAGGTTGTGGAATCTCCATCCTTGGAGGTTTTTGAGACCCAGGTAAATAAAGCATTGTCTGGGATGATCTACTTGGAGCCGGTCCTGCTTTGAACAGGGGGTTGGACTAGGTGACCTCCTGAGGTCCCTTCCTACCCTAATTTTCTATGATTCTATTCTATAATTTTAATTACATGGGAATCCAGTTGTCTATAGAATCTATAGCACTTCACTTTTCTCATTCTAAAAGCTCTATGTAAACATTGGCAAAATAGGTGCAATAATGGGTGCAATGTTGCATTCAATGAACTGAATATAAGTTAGAAGTTCCATTCAGGTCACACCTTCCTTTAGATGTTCTGAATCCCAAGATGACAGACGTATTCCTTCATAGCCTTGAGACAGGTTTGTAAGCTTTGAGGTGGAGTGGAAATTCAGACTCACCCACTATGTCTGGAAATTCCTAGAGAGTAACTATAGGCTTCTCCCTGATCATGTACTCTGGGTTTGGAGTGCTGTAGCCACAATGGACAAACACCTGGCTGGGGTCATCTGACCCCAGCACTTTTTCCTGCCCAGAGCAGGGGGTCAGACTTGATGATCTAATAGGTCCCTTCCAATCTTAAAACCTATGAAATCTATGATGGTGTAAGAAATGTTGAGAGGCAAGGCTTGCCTGTGCTATCTTTTTCAGATGAATTGTATGGAGAGGAGAGCTGTAGGACAACTTTTAGGCTTCACATATGCTTCTTTAGTTCTCTTAAGGAGTCACCGAGAAAGGGCAATTGATGCCTGAAAGCTTGTACAACAACTTTCCCAGCTAGACAGTCAGTCCAATAAGACAAGGCAAAAAAGGCTTGCTTCTAAGCACTCTGGGTTGCCTTTTGGGGAGCTACTAGCTCTCTTTGAGATTTAGGCACTGAAGAATTAAGCTGAGATGTTTACCAGGAAGGTTTGAATCTGCCATTTAATCCTGTTCTGCTTTAGTTACCCATCTATGATGTGGGACAACAATATTCTCTTCCTTCCACTCTTTCATCCAGGTCTATTTATCTTGAAAGGCCTTCAGAAGATGGTTTGGCTCCAACCAGGTACACTGCCTAACTCAAATGGACAATAAACTTTCTTGGGGGAGGGTGCCAATATAATAATAATACAAATAATAATAAGTAAAATGCAATATGTGTTTTAATGACACCATATTCATGGACATTTAGGAAATATTTGTCAACATGGAAATATTCCCAAAACATAAATGAGCCATTATTCCTCTCAGATGGAAGAGTTGTTGCTACATTGGGATAACTGATTATAGATATCTGTTTGAGCTGTCAGCTGGAACCCTTTCTCTCTCTAACAATATACTGCATTGAGTCTTTTTCAAATCTGTGCTAACAAAATCCTTAAAAGTACCTTGCCTCTGAATGCAGTATTTCTCTCTAAATCCCACTTCAGACAATGCTGAGGATGAGCTAAGCAGAGACAGGCTATAGACAGTTGGTTTATGTTGTTGCCAACAAAGGTTCCAAAATTTTAAAAAAGTTGTTATCATCAGATCAGGCTTTTTGTGCAACTCGGTTCCTTTTCTCACTCCCTGAGTTTGATTGTATATGCTTTCTGTCATAACCCAATGATTTTTAGTGCCTCGGCACATTGGAATTTTCCCGCCACATGGAGCTTCTTTGCACGGTGGAATTCTCAGCTGCAGAGAGAAAACCCCGGTGCAAAAAAGTTCCCGCCATTCGTATGCAAATTTGTACCCCATTATTGGCTGATTTTAAATTATTCCTATGTGGCGGCTGGCAATTGGCTCGCTAGCCGTATAAAAGGTTAGAGCAGTTTCCGCCCAGGTTGGAGGACTCCACTACCATCTCGTGGAGAACTCTAAGCGCGCTGGGGAGCCTCTGCTTGTGCCTTGGAGGAAAACTTAGGGGCCTGATCAGCCTACTCCCTGTCATCGTGGTTTATATATATATATATTTATATATATAATGACGTACCCCCGTGTTAAGCGCTCGTGAAGTCGTACATCGACGACTCATCTCAGTTCGGTTCGGTGCGAAGAGAGATCTCACCTCTGTGTGTGTTTGTTTTGCAACTGTAATTCAAGCAAGTTTTCTTCCTGCACTGCGACCATCGGCAGTGTAAGTAAAGCTTTCTTTATAAAACCAATATGCTTCCGTGCCTAACTCTATTCCATCGTGGGACATTCCCACCTGACAGTTCGGGCTACTGGCCACAGCCTTAGACCGCTCTCGGCCGCCACACTTTCACAGAGGTTAAAGGAATAAAAGCCTCCTACTTCTGCATCAGAAATGTGTGTTTATTTTAGCCATTTCAGAAACAAACAAGAGTATCTAATTGAGGTTAACAAAGTTCTGTGCATACTTGATGCAGCATGTGTATTATAATGCATGTACACTAATTAATGAAATATTCAAAAAAGAATGTTCTCCTTTATGTCAAATTAACTTAGATATTTTCAGAAGGCAAAATTCTACATTTCACACATAAGAAATACTACTATGATAAGAACAGTTTAAACCATTAGACACTGAAGGAATACATAAGCAAAAGTTGAGGTATACTATACGAACTTCACCACATGCATAGTCATCTCACTGTACACTCTAGTTCTTTAGGCAAGACAGCTAGTATAACAAAGAACCATTGAACTCAATACAGGAAAATTAACATGAAGGTATAGACTGTTACAAGAGTGTGTTATTTCCACGTATATGGCCATCCATTGTTTGTAATTGGTAAATGATATGCCTGTAGCTGTTATTTAGGAACTTCAGCCTTGTTGATGAATTTTGTAGGGCCCATAAAAGTTTGTCGTGCACTTACTGCATGGACCTTTTCACCAGGAACTCTTAACATGGGATGATGATTAGGACATCCTTGTGGACATAATTATTAAAGAAGTCATCCCAAGGTTATACATATTGTGAATGCCAGAAGCAGCTGTAGCTGTCATTCTAAGAAGCAAGAAAAAGACTGGGCAGTAACCCAGTTCAGTGTCTGAACATCATGCTGTACATAGACAAATTATGCAGCAGCAATAGCAAGCCAAATATTACAATGAAAGAGGTGTCAAAGTGTTACCTGAACTCCAAATGGATATAGGTTTTGCAGGTTCAAAAAAAGCCATTCATGGCAAATAGCTTTCTAAGTGCAGCTCTTTACATAGAACTCTTAACGCAGACAGTAAGAAAAGACATGATGGATGACTATAATTGTCTCATACTCCATTAAATATCTGGCCCTCTGCATGCACTAAAAAGCCTTCTCCAGACATTCTCTGGCATGACTTCAGAGGAAGATCAGGACATTTTCTCTAAATATAATCATAATCAAATATATAGGTAAAGTCTGATCCAATCTACTTTGCTTCTCCCTAGGATCAGCATTCAGTATTTTTCTGAATGAGCACAGATAACAAGGATACAACAGGACTGCAACTGCTGCTTTACTTCTCCCCATTGCTCCCCCTATAATAGCACTTCTGACTCTGCAGCAGCTCTGCTAAGCTAGGGACAGACATTCAAAAAGCCTGAGCCTGGATTAATTCAATCTTTGCAGCTTAGTCTAACCTGTCTAGGCTGAATCAGTTTGTAACAGCACAGACATCCTTGAAATGCAGGCATATGCTTTCAGAGGCTCAGGCTAGAAGCCAGGGGGGTGGCGCTAAAGCAGCCCTCTCTTCCCTTCCACAGTGCTGAGCTGAGGGGGGTGTGGCCAGGCCCCAGCAGGATGCTCTGATTAGTGAGCCCCTCCACCCCGCTTCTGACCAGCCCAGCAGGGAATTAACAACACAGTGTTTACCACCCCTTAACTCAGTGTTTATCAGTCCATTAAGAAAACAGGGATATAACCAGCTACCTGTTGATTCTGCCTTTGTCTGCTACAGTACAGACCATAGCCAGCATATGGTTTGCTAGCTTATGCTGAGAGGTGTCTGTGTAAGGCAGAGGGGATGGCCTCTGCCATCTCCCTGCTTATCAGGGAGTGGTGAGGGGAGCAGAGGAGCAAGGGGAAGCCAGACAGATGCTTGCAGTCTCTGCTGAGCTCCAGCCAGGGAGCAGAGGAGAGAGGCCAACCTTGTTGTGGAGCAGAGCGCCCTGCCCAGCCCAGAGAGCATGCTGGGATGCTGGGGGAATCTGGTTTAATTTAAACTGGCAGTGGGTCTGGGACAGGCATTGCAAAAACCTGTTTGAGCCAAAACAGTTAAACCTGGTTGAATGTAGTATCAGCCATTTTCAAACTGGTTTATGTGCACTGAACATCTGTTCTGTTACTGGTTTAAACCAATTTTTTGATCACTTGAGCCATTTATGCGTAATGCGTCATATGCACAGGGTGTACAGTGAGAATTAAAAACAAGCGGGAATCTTATCAGGGGATAAGGCACAATGCCATATTTATTGAAAACATAAGATAAACAAAATAAAAGAAAGAACAACAGAAGGCAGTGTCTCCTGTTTCTTTCACTCACACATACATACCTATTTATTCACATACATACAAAAGGAGACAGACAGACATTCCTGCAAATATCAAGATATTACCAGTCCTTAAGATGCTCAGGTTAGCTTGGTGGCTAGCCAGTTTAACCACAAGAATGAAGCCAGGTCTTGCTGGACACGTTCCAATGCTTCTTCTTCTGTGCAGGACAGACCCAAAGCCTCTTTGTTCGTATCCATCTTTATAGTGATTGTTCCACATACACATCTATGGATCTTACTGTGTCACAACCCCTTGATGACAAAATTATTCTCTTCTGTTGTGATGTTATGATTGACAAACTCTTTAGGCTTTGTGGCCTGCAATTTCTTCCATCTGTTGTCAGCGGTTCCTTCAGCCATTGGAACAAAATATAATCTTGTATTTTGTAATTTGTAACTGCTGATCTTTGGATATTTCTGTAACCTTTGGCTTTTAAATCACAGAAGGCTATTTCTATCTTTCTAGTCTGAGGTGCAAGACAGATTGTCTCACCATATGCATTTCCACACATACTGTTTATTCTTTCATTACCTCTTTTCAAACATCCCAGACATACCACAGGCCTTGCATACACACTACTTCTCTTATACTATACTTAACCTATAAAAATCACAAAACAAAATGACTATAACACTTATGATAAGAAATGTAAAAATCAAAATGGAGTCTCAACTAAGGCTAAGTTGCACAGTTATTTTAGCAAAAATAAAATGGATATTGGTTATGAAATAATAATTAACAAAGCAATAAAGGATATTATAATGGCAATATCAAGAGTATATAAAGACAAATTAACTTTAGCTCAACAAATGCCTGTCCCTAGCTCTAGTGACTAACCCAAACCCTATTTCCACCTGCTACCCTGTGTTTTCTTGCCACACCTTGATATTGATAACAGTTCAGGATGCAACACTCAGATTACCAAAGTGACACCTCAGGTGCCTGACTTTGCTCTTCTAATCATTCAGCCACCTCTGTCTGGCCCAGTCTTTAAACAACTCTGACTCTTTTCAGGGCATGTTGCCTCTGATCAAACTCAGATTCTATCCTGAGATCTCTGCCTGCACTTGGGCTCTCCGCTCATCTCTTGGGTCTGTCAGCCTGCTCTCAGCTCCTGAGTCCTGGCCTGCACCAATCAACATAATGCAGTGTCTTTGCCAGGCACTCACAGTGGCCTTCTACTCCCCTGCAAGCCATCCCATGCTTCACAGCTAAAACAAATTAAACAGATAGCAAAATATACTCTCCATCTCAGTGAAACCAATACCATTTTCTAGGGGTGCCTTGTCTCAGGCCTTTTTCCCCTCCTGCTTGTTCAGGTTAGCCTCATCCCCTTTGGCCTTATTCACTGTGACCTGCCTTTTCATAATACTTCCTCTGAGTGGGCCACACTGACTTCTGTCTTTTGGGCTAGGGACAGACATTACACATAAACTGATTTAAGTGATCAGAAACTGGTTTAAACCTGTAACAGATGTTCAGTGCACCTAAATCAGTTTGAGAATGACTGAAACCAGTTTGAGATAAACCATGTCGAATGTAGTATCAGACTTAACTGATCTGGCTCAAACCGGTTTATGCAATGTCTGTCCCAGACCACTTGCTAGTTTAAGATAAACCAGACGCACCCAGCATCCCGGCTCGCACTCTCGGCTAGGCACGGCTCTCTGCTCCACAGCAGAGATGACTCCTCCCCTCTGTTCCCTGGCTGGAGCTCCAGAGACTGCTGTATATATTCCCTGCTTAGCTCTTCCCCTTCTAGTCACTATACCCCCCTATCTCCTGGTAGGGAACAGGAGTTATCTATTAGTAATCTGCAGGCTTGCATCTCAACTTCCTGCAGCTTGTAGAAGCCTTTACTAATAAAATAACCCTTTATTGGTGCTGCCTGCAGCACTGCAGCTATATAGTACTGCTCTTCACTACTTAAATATCAGTGATTAGGGGCCTCTGTTAAACCTCCACCTCCCACACACAAAACATCAGCAAAAAAATAAGAACTGTATTAATAAACAAAGGAAATAATGAAACTGGAATAGATGTTCATTCATGCCACTATTGAAAATGAACAAATTTAGTCACAGCATAAACTGTTCAATAAACAGCATTTTTAAATTATGAGTAAAAAGAATAATTTACAAATCTGAAAATATTTTAAATAACACATTTGTCCTGTTTTGTAATGAATCAATCATGGTTGAAATTAGAAACATACAGCTGAAGTACATCCTGAACTTGTGGTTCTGTCATATTTGCAATATTTATGGGAGTTTCAAAGATCTTGACTACGTTTGTGGCCTTTTTTCTCCAAATCTGATTAAATACTGTTCATTATAAAATCAACTGCTTGGAAGCAGTTGTACTTATAAAATTCCTTCACTGAATTTGGGATTTTGGATATATCTTGTCTCCATGAAAATTTTTCTGTTCCTTGGAAACTAAGGGATGCTGATTATCTCTAAGCATTTCCTATAGATTTCCAAAGTAAAGTTGTAGCTTTCATTTAATACAATGGATAGAACCAAATTAATCACCATTTTCATGAGAGATCAGTGAGGTGTTACTGAAATAACTGATCACATTTAGGACCTTATGCAATGACAAAGGAGAAATGCAGTTCTTTCATCTGAGCTACACCAAAAACAAACTCCTTCATGTAAGGGAACATGAAACTTCATGTTTCATGTTCCCTTACTGCATCCTTCACAATCTTCCAACCTGCATAGTGTAAGCTTGCTTCTGGATGTATAAATTAGTTCTATAAGAAGAGTCTATTTTGTTGAACATGATGCCTGATGATATATCTACTTTTCATATTTTACATCCTGAAATACAGTATCACATTTACTAGTGTTAGAGTCATGTTGCAGCCATGATCGTCCAGGACACACAAAAAAGGCGAGGATCTTTGTGAGCGATATTATTTTATTAGACCAGCTGCATGTTTGGGGTAAATTTAGACAAGTTTTCAGATGCAATACATTTTTCTTCAGGTCTGAGGAAAAATCAGGCACAGTGAAAAATTTAGAACAGGTTGCAGGACTGTCACATTAGAAAAGAGATTTTTTCAGGTGTAGCAGACAGGCAAATCACAGAAGACAGAATAGCTTGGTCAGTGGAAGACCAATACCTTACAAAAGGGAAGAGGGTTATTATAATCTATAGTATGAGGAAGATTATTATGAGTCAGGTAGATTACAGTGTTCTATGAACTCAACATCATTGTTTGGTTTGTGGTTCTTAGTGTCCAGCCTGCTTATGAATTTTTGTTCTCAGGCTCAACTTTTGAAAGTGTTTTGTAAATTTCCCTTGAGCACAAGTATAGTGTGGTCAGAAAGTGCCTGGGGCTAGGGACAGAAGTTCCACATACACCAGTTTAAGTGATCAGAAACTAGTTTAAACCTGTAACAAAACAGAAGTTCAGCACACATAAACCAGTTTCAAAATAGACCAAACTAGTTAAAGGTTAACCTGGTGGAAAGTAATATCAGGCTTAACTGTTTCAGGTCAAGCTGGTTTATGGAACTTCTGTCCCAGACCCCTTCCTGGTTCAAGTTAAATCACAGTCCCCCAGCATCCCAGCATGCTTTTCAACCCTGGGCTGGGCTGGGCTGTCTGCTTGAGCAGAGCATGGTTCACTTCACCCCTCTACTCTCTCCCTAGCTGGATTAGTGAAGGCTGGCTGACAAAGGGGTGGGTTGGGAAACTCAGCTCAGGATGGAGCCCAGTCTGCCTGGCAGGGGCAGAGCAGCCCCTGCTAAACTTTTCCCCACTGGACTGGAGGAGGTAGGGGCATGAGACAGCAAACTTAGGTGGAGAGCTGGGAGGAGAATTAAACACCCTGCCTTTGCTCCCCCTGGCATGGGAACCCAGCCTGGGATCCGCCAGCTTTTCACCCCTGCTGGCCACTCTAGAGGTGCAGGGTGTGGCCAGCTGAAAGCCTGGGCAGCACTTCAGGCTCAAGCAAGTGGTGAGGAATTAAACCACGTAACCTCCCTGCTCTCATCAGCATGGAACCCCAGCCAAGGTCTGCTGGCTTTTCCCCTGTGCTCATTAGTTGGGCGGAAGGGGGTGTGGCCAAACAGCTGCCATGGCCACCTGTTGGCAGGAAGACCCAAGTAGTCCGGGGGCAGTGCAGGGCTGCAGAGGAGTGGGCAACAGTGACAGGCAATCACCATGTGCAGCTTGTGGTGCTTGTTGTCCCAAGTGCAACTGCAGCTCAGGTCCCGTGCTCATGGGCACTCTTGATGGGATTCCAGGAGCAGAGCAGGGGGTGCAGTGGTTGCAGCAGAGCCTAGGCTAGGAGCACCAGGTCCTGCCAACAGCCAGCTGAGCTGCTAGGCAGCAGCAGGAGCAGCAGAGGCAGCCTCCTCACCCTGTCCCCAGCCCCATGCATGGAGAACCTTGATTTGAGCCAAGTCCATCCTGAGGGGGGTGTTTGTGGGCTGCTGTCTTGTGTGCTGCTACCTGAGCATGAGACGGGGCAGCTGCAGGGAGCTGCAGTCTCTCAGTGATGGCCCAATCGCAAGAGGCTGAGGCTGGGTGTTTGCTGCTGAGGGGTTGCAAGAAGCTGTGCCATTCACATTTACTCCTGATGTGAAGCTGCCTGCAAAAGGCGCAGGCTGCTGCTTCCCTTTGCAGGGGGAAAGCTACTCCTCCATGGCTCTGTCTGCTCCATAATTTGATCGAGAGCCCAACCCTGGGAGGATATCAGATAGCAGTTCCTTTTCAAGGCTGGTCATACCCCCTGCTGCTTGAGTGGCCAGCAAGGGAGAAAAGCTGGCAGACCCCGGCTGGGGTCCCATGCTGGTGGGAAAGGGGAGGCAGGGGGTTTAGTTCCCCTCTTTCACCCCCAAGCCTGAGGTACTGCTCAGGTCACTGGCTGGTCCCCACCTCTCGAGTGGTCAGCATGGGGGAAAAGCCAACAAACCTCAGCTGGGTTCCAATGCCAATGGAAGAGGGGAATCAGGGATGTTTAATCCCCCTCCCCCCACTCCACCTGAGCCTCAGGCACTGCCCAGGCCACCAGCTGGTCACGGCCCCCATTGCTCAGGGACAAACCTGGCAAGGACTGCCTCCCCTGGCCAGGGTGGGGTTTAAACCCCTCCCCATCATACTCATTGGCCTGCCAGGGCCTGGCTTTGCCTCCTCCCTCAGCTCAGCTTCCCTCCAGCCTTCTAGCTACTGCCAAAGGGAAGGGAGGGCTCACTGTAGTGCTTCCCGGCCTGTAGCCCAAGCTACTGGAGACATGTGCCTGCATTTCCGTAATCAAAAGTGAATGTCTGTTCACTTGCTTCTTGGTATAATCGATGCAGGTTAGACTAACCTACAAAGATTGAATGGATTCAGGGATTTTTGAATGCCTGGTTTTTCTATGAAAGTGTTCTCTTTTATGTGCTTATGTGTCTCTGTCCTTAATCATTTTTCTGTGGTCATTCTTTTTCTTTTTAGTCTAATTTTGTGAACATTCTCCTCAGAGTAGATGTAGTGGTATCTGAGGGCCTGACTGCTGTTGGTTCAATGAAAGTTATCATCCACAAAATTCCTTGCCTCTTCCATATCAAATACATTTTTAATTAATTTCCTGATTCTATAAAATGTTCCAACAGTATCACATAATGACTTCTCTTTCCTGGGCTGTGAGGATGTTTTATAATGTTACACAGACTTTTAGAGATACCAAATCCACTAAGGTTATCCAATAAATAATGCAACATTAACATAAAGCATGCTAAAACTCACTAGAATTTACAAACAAAATATATTCTGGTAGCAGAAAATTAAAATATTTAATAAATAATATAGAAAACCCAACCCATTTGTTTAAATCAGTATCTGATCCAAACCTCATTTCAGACTACAGAAGCCTTCATTCCTCCAACTACCCATCAACTTCAACAAGGTTAAGTTCCTGGTCTAAATGGCAATGGCATAAATCCTGCTATTGTAAATGGACTCCATATTTTTTTCATCAGGAGTTGCAGGGGGGGGGTTAAATTCCTTTAATAGATGAGTATTTGCAGGAGGGAGGGAGATGGGAGGGAAAAGAGTATATGAGAAGTGTGTCTGAGTACTTTGACTGCATACTAATCTCAGTCGGGGACGGGGCAGTATCCACTTTTACACAAACAAAAACTGCAGGAGCTGGGTGCAGCATGAACAATATTTTAGAAATATTGTCAGTTTATTTATCCTCAGCAGCTTTGTAAAGGGGCCCTGCATTTGAAAACCAATTTATGCCACAAAAAAAGGAATACATGGAAACTTAGTTCAGAAATAAAAATGTTGGCAGCACAGTAATTGTGGAGACTGAAGAGAAATCAGTAAATACTCTTAATCATCAAAGGGCCACCACATCACAGATCAAAGAGAGCATAATACCAAAAAGGAAAGTGCACAAAGCTGCTGGTTCTCACTCACTGCTATGTTTTAGAATGGTTGTAAATCAAAGGAGAAAAATCTCACTTCTCTCCTTTCTAATGTTTTGACATTCTAGCTTTATTCAAGGAATTTGAGAGTTCCATAAAAGCACAGATTTTTTTAACATACAAACACATCTAGAAGTGTAATATAAGTGGATGGAAGTCTTGCTGCTGCACTACTATGAATAATCCATTTCTTTTGGTTCTCATACCTAGGAATTCTCTTCCACTTTTGTGTATTAAATGATCAAAGGAATAGGTACTGCAGCACTGTGTCAGCATCACTAAGGGGTCTATTGTTTTCTGGAGAGGAAGGCAAAACTACTACTGACCTCCTTTGTTGCTATAACTGTATTTCAACGTGTTGTGTGACTATAATGAGATTTAAAGTGGACACATGAACAGGGATCCTGGTTTTCTCTGATTTAAAAAAAAAAAACCCTCTTCAATTTTTAGGTTAAAAAAGTAACCCAATAGCTACATTTTCCATGTTTCATTTTGATCATGGAAAAATGTGGATTCAGGGATTCTTTTTTTAACCCAGAAACTGGGGAATTTTTTTTTAATCAGAAAAAACCAGGATCAGGATCCCTGCTGATGAAATATGCCCGGTTACAACGGTCCTTTCTCTTTTAGGTTGTTCAGCACTGCCTGCAAAAGTAAGTGATGTTCTGCAAAAACTGCTGCAAAGGAAACTGAAGGGAGAGAAGTCAAAGACTAACTCCCTCTATATGTTATATCTATTGTGCAATTACCTTGTTAATTGCACAACAAATTTAGACTGGTTACACATGCAAATTAACTATCCCACCTTAAAAAGCTCCAACCAGCTATAAAGTTATTTCTTGAAAATGTGTAATAAGTTTACAGCTGGTTTCTACCTAGCTTTAATTTGCACACATAGGCAGTCTGCAGGGAGACAGCAGCTGCTGCAGTGTCCTAGGTGCTGGGGAGCACAATGCACCCCTACCACTGGGAGACCTCAGCAGCACCCCACAGCTGATGGGGCTCTCAATCTCAACTGCCTGTGTGGCACAACTGGAAATGAGGGCCCTGTCAGGTGTGGGACTCTTGGTCCTGACTGTGCGAGGTCCCCACAGCTGGGAGCCTCCTCAGCACAAAGGCTCCCAGCCATGGGAGCCTACTTCTTGTCAATGGAGGGGGAGTCCTGAATCAGGCTCCTCCTGCATGAGAAATAAGGTGCAATTGGATCTAAGCCACAGTCCCACAATCGGGCCTCCTTCTATGCATGGGTGGCATGGCAAGAGGCATGACTGCATTGATTACACATTAGATCTGATTATGCCTATACCTACACATGTAGAAGGGGGCCAATGACTGAAGAATAGAATGAGTGGATAACTGGGATGCTCATTTGTCTTACCTGTCAGGAATGTGGTCTTTCCTTTGTTACGCCCTTGTAGCCTAAGTCACTCTCCAACCATATCATTCAGTCCCTTTTCTCCATAACATTGCTTTATTTCCTCAGAAATAAAACTGCTTTACACAAGTCCCTCACCTGCCTGCATGTTTCCATTCCACAAGCCATCTACCCTGGGGATGCATGCAAACTAGGTTCTTTCCCCTGACCTCGGGACTTCAGCAGGGCCCCTTACCCAGATCAATCTCCAGGAGCTCCTCACCAGCTTTCATGAGGTTTAAGCAATCTTCAAGTACCTGACCCCTGGCATTACAACATCACTTGGGAGGCAGCTGATCAATCACTAGTGGGGAAGGAAGTGAATGCCTTTAAGGAACAACTCCTTTCTTATGCATCCCAAGTTCCACCAAATTAAAAGAAGCTCATGACATTTAAAAATTGTCTGTTAGTCCGGAAAACTTGTGCTATGTAATTTGGACAGCCCTTGTAGTCCAAGGATTCTCCAAGATGTGATAAAGCCCAGCATTTAGTTCTGTGCATTCTAAACACAACCTTACTGTGCCAGATTCATGGACTCATCTGCTTCCATTGGGCTATCCCAAAACTGTCCTGTGGTGCACTCAAGCAGAATTCAAGGTATTGGGTGAAGATAGGAGACCCACCCACATCAAGCTGACTATTGTGTGGTGTCTGGTGATGCCATTTCATTTTCTCTGCTGAAGCCCTGAAACTCCAGTTGCCAACGTTTCAAAATGCACAGTGCTGAACAAATCAAGAAATACAACTAAGTACATGAACTTTTCTTTCAAGAGACACAGCTAAAACCCTGAACTTAGTTCTGCCCTAAGCTCACACACACACACAAATGCTTGCCATTGGAATAAGTACCTCTGAATGAATTGCTATTACTAAAATAGTATATTGATGTGGAAATGACAGTATTATATGGGTTTTTTTGGGCGGAGGTCACATTTCCTCTACAGACTTTAGCCATTTGTTTTCTTATACTGACTCTTCTTATATTTTTCCCCTTTTAAAAGAACAGCTATCAGCAAAAAAAGAGAAATGACAGATCACGTTTGACAGTTTTCTTCAAAGCCCCATTTTGTTGGTGTGAAAACAAAAGGGAGCTGTTATTTCAATAATTCAGTAGAGCCCTATTTGGTTTCTAGGTGTTGTTCTATAGTCTTTCTGTGGTCAAAACAAGATTGTCTATAGCTCCTCTCCTATGCCAACTGTGTTCTATAGTCAGAGCTGGCCCCATATTAGCCTACAACTGTGTGTATTTAATATGTTTATATTTAAACCCAGGTATATCATCCGGATCCCAGAGGCTAAAAATAACCTAAGCAATCAGAGTAAGTAGCCTGTGCATGAATCAAGATTCACAAGTGAAATAAAAAGATGGAAGCAACTGTGGTTCAGCTTTAGACATGCAAAATTGAATTGTTTGAAACTAAGATGCTCATTAGAAAAACGAGCAGGAAGGGTTTCCTTTGGGCAGAGTTAGACCAAATCAAGTCTCACCTTCAGATACTACGCATCCCTATTTTCTACTTGTAACAATGCACTTCCATACCATGAAATAAAAAGGTTTTAAACAGGTTGATACATTGGGGGAAAAAAAAGATTTTCTCATAAAAAAAAATTACAGTGTTTGCTGCCCTCTAGTGGGTATAATTTAATTTTCATTTAATCTAAGTATTTTCAGAGAATCACAGGAGCGGCAAATACTGTAAGGGTCATCTAATCCTATGTGTACTTGTAATCAATTGAAAACCTGCAATAGAATTTAAAACTTGTGGCATTTAGAATAAAAAATATCTGACTGTTGACAAATTAAAACCCAAAGTTAGAATAATTTCTTAGACAGAAAAATAGAGCAAATGAAAGACTGAACTAAGACAAATGAAAAAAAGGTCAATAGAAAGCTTCATGAAAACAAAATGAATCATTAGACAATCTTCATCCATTATAATGACATATGTAATGCGCATAGCATTAAAAACAATAACCTAAAATCTACAACATCTCAGGCTTTTATTCACATTTATAGCTTTCTATGTCCTATTTTTCTTGCTCAAGAAGACTTAGTTACAGTAAATTGTAGCATGACTTTCGTAACAGCACCTCATCTCACTTTATCCTTTGTAGGAGAAATTTAGGGATGGGTTCATGCAGTGGGGTTTCAAGTCCTGACAGTTTTATTTTCTAATTTTTATAAACATCTTGCAAACTTGCAAAAACATTCTTTTTACTCTGTCTATAAAGGTAACCCATCATACTCAAAGGAAATTCATTTTTTTTTAAATTGTAATTTTCAAACAAGCAGTTTTGCAATATGTAAAAAAAGAATGAAACTGCAAGTGATAGCTGTTATTCTTTATCCAGAGACATAAATAAAGCAAAATAGCAAGTATTTATCTTTTGATAGGGGGTATGTAGAGCAGAAATACCTAGTCCACGTGTCCAGGGTACCTGGGGAAGTAGGGAAATTATGCAGTTCATTTTGAATGCTTCCATTAGAGGATTTGGGGTTCTCCCTCTTCATTCTACAATAAAAGACTTTAAATCCAGACTTTAGACCCTCCTGGGTAAAGGGTCTTGCCCCTCCACTCAGGATCAGGCCAATAGCCATGCTTGGGGTCAGACAAGAATCTCACCCCATGGTCAGATTGGTACAGTCTGAGGGGTTTTTGCTTTTCTCTGAAGTGGGAGGCCCCACTTCAGAGAATATTTTAACAACCTTCTCAGCAGTGGGACATTGACCACTGTTGCCAACTTGCTGTACCTATGACAGGGTCTTATGCCTCGTGGTTGTCTTATGATTGACTATGTTGTTTTACTAATAGGTTAGACAATGGATTTGTATAGGAGGATTTGAATAGGGATGACCCTACCTCTGAAAGAGGGTTGGATTAACTGATCTCTGGTGGTCCTTTCCAGCCCTACTTTTCTATGATTCTGTGATTCCCATCTCTGTTCTCTCTCAACTCACTAAATTCCTAAGAGGGTCCCTGCATGGCATTAGGCAAGGTATGTCATGAACATACATTCCTTCAGTCTATTCTTCTACCATGGACTCCCCAACTAAGTTCTCTCTACATGAGAATATGGCTGGGAGGGCAGGCAAACTATATATATAGCTTTGAAAAAATGCACTAATTTCCCATCATTATTCAATGACAAATGGGATATCTTGTTCCAAGGTATTGTTCTGCCATCTAGCTAAGACTGAGTGAGAGTTCTATGTCCTATTACAGTGTAATGGCCTAAGGTTATTATCAGAGAGGGTGCTAATAGTTCATGTGCAATTAGAGTTTGTAATTTTTTTTTAAGAAAAAAGTCCTACTGACTAAGAACATAAAATAACCACAAATCCTAGTTCTATTAAGTTAATATTGTATTGCCTAAAGAAGCGGTGAAAGCAGGTAGCACTTTAGTGGAACGGTGAATTACTCTACCATCTTCAAGGTTATTCTAGTCTGGTTGTAGAGTAGACAGTATACCATACAGAAAAGAACAAAGCAGACACACAGTTCATCCAAACTTACAGTATGGAATTCATTACACAGTGACAGTTATATCTACTAACATTTTAGCATGTTCTTTAAAAAAAAAAACACATTAAAGATCAAGTCTTTTGCTTGTTCACTTAAAAAACTGGGTCCCTGCTTCAAAGGTCTATTTAAAGCATTTTCTGCTATGCTAAATGAGTATTCAGCAGGGTGACTGGTGCCTCCTGAGTCTGGGGGCGCACAATTTCAGACCAGAAACTGCAGACTGGAAGCAGCTGGCTCAGCAAACTGCAGACCATCAGCTGGAACACAAGTAAAGCTACCTCCATCCCCCCGGGGCAGCGGGGTGGGCCCAAACCTCAACTGCGGCTGCCATGGGCCCTGTGGGAGAAGCCACGGGCTCTCCACCCAGCTCTGCAGGGCCGTGGTTTGCCATCCTGAGCGGTGCCGAGTCAGGGGCCAATTTTGGGGGGGCACGTGCCCCTCCCCATCTCCGTGCCCCTCCCACCCGTTGCCTGTGATATTCAGAATATGAATTTCAATGTGAACAGCAATCAAAACTATTAGACTGACAAAGGCTAAAAATGTTTTATTTTCCATGTGAAAAGTCTCTCACACCATAAATCCTTTCTTATGTTAGCAGTGCCTTGCAAGTATTGGGTCTATCACCATTGGCTAGACTCACTAGTACCCAAGCCATTAGAGCCAGATTGATCTACAAGATGATGTTGGTGTTACCTTTGATCACAGAACTGCTGCTGCTGTTGCTATTGATTATATTTTCAGTGGAGTGAGGAAACGGAAGTTGCTTTAGCAGCTGCCATCTATCCTGTGACCATCTGAGCAGATGCTGTTGCTATGCCAATTGCTTATGTCTCTCTCAGGTTCTCCTAATTATCCTTTCAGGATATCTTCTTCCAAATCATATGGCAGTTGTAAAGAACAGAGCTTTGGATCCATCCAAGGCATTATACTTGAAACAGTTAACTTTATTACACCTTATAATGCTGAATCATTTTACAATTAATACCTTTCTTTCTAAGACAAATTTAGCCACATACCCTATATCATGACATACATTCAGTCATCATTTTTTTTTTAGAGAAACTATTTTATGTTGTAGATGTACTCTATTATTTGGCTCAAGTGGCTGACTCAGCATATATCAAAATCCAGAAAGACAGATTTTTTGCAACTGCTTTAGCAACCTGTGTGGCATTTGGAGTATGGCACAGAGGTTGCAGACAGAAAGGACTTGGAAGAAACATCAGGAAGTATGTATGTGATCTCAAAACTAGCTGCAGTTTCAACACCTCTGTTCCCTGCAGTACCTTATTTTTATTAAGGCTTCAGTGTTATGATGTATGGATAAGGTACTGCAGGGCATATCTTCCAGAGGACACCTCAGGTGACTCTTTGTAATAGAGAGATGCTCTACTGACCTACTACATTAACTTTGCACCTCTGATAGGAGGCTTGGGACAACTCAAGGGAAAAAAAGAATCAATCAGCACTAAAAAGCAAGAGGTATCACTGGCAGTAAAATGGTTCATATTGTAGGATTGGCTATACCTAAAGGAGCAAGATCCTTAAGAGTTTATCCCGTATTACCAGGAGAGAAATAAGACATGCAAAAAACATGATTTTATTTAAGGGGTCAATAATCACATTAGATTTAACAGATTTCATAATGAGATTAATGCAGGACTCACACCTGCACAAACAGGCATGCCTGACATGTATCTGGTGTCTAGGACTTAAATATGTAATTGAGAACATACATAAAGCAGGCAAAGACCCGTAATATGCAGGTGAATGACAACAGTAGAAAATTCAGTAGCCTCATGAAGCCCCTGGTTGAAATCAATCTTTTTATTTTTAATGACACAACTATATGGCTACAGTTTCTTAGAGTTAAACTATCCCACCATTCAGGCAATAAATGTGGCCAAGAAACCGAAGGCACATTTTTCAGTGCAAGGCTTATCTAGCATGTTGTGCTCAGACCATAGTACACTTCAGCAGAATTCAAATGATTTCACTGCAAATATGAATGCAGTACATCTTCCCTGCTACACACCCCATGCCTCCCCTAGCTACATAAAGGAAGAATTAAGAATAAAGATGACCAAGAGATTGATAGCAAAGGCACAACAGACATTGCCTATCTAACAATTTCAGACCATCACAACACATCCTACCAGGAGTTAGATACTATAGTGTCCCATACACAAACTGAAGAACTGAACAAACAAGACTGTCTCCCTTGAAAGGTTGTTTGCAGCAATCCAGCAAAACAATGAGAGCGAGAGAGCAGAGAAGCAGTTAAGAGAATGCCAAGATGAAGCAGCAGCATGCTGCAAAGGAGCCAGGGACTTGAAGCCACTATGCCCAGGTAGGAAAAGTTGGGTCAACAATCAAGGAGCCACACAAAGTAGTGTCAGAGTCAATAGTCCCAGCTGCAGGTGAATCCATAGTTCTGTGAAAGGGAAGGTAAAAGATTAGCAAAACAAGGATAGTGGGATTCAAAAGGGCAGAATTTAACCGAATCAGAAAAATAGTAGGCAGTACCCATGAGCGACAGTTTGAAGAAGAAAGGGGTCCAAGAAGGACTAGTATTTCTTAAGGACATATTATTGGAGGCTTAACAAGATTCTATTCCACACAACAGAAAGATAAGAAGAACTGCCATAAACCAAGGTGATTCATAGCTACCTCAAAGTCAAAAGTCAAACATACAATCAGAAAAAGAAGTGGGAGTCAAAGGACATATGCCAAGGAATAGCAAGTACTTTTAGAGACAAAGTCAGGAAAGCAAAAGTAGAAAATGAGATCCACAAGAACACATTTCATAAGTGTGTCAAACAAAAAGGAAAGATCAAGGTTTAAGAATAGTACACCTGACAGTTGTGCCACTGGTTGAACTAGTTGACCCTTGTGGGCCCTCCCAGCATAGTTATTCAAAAAGGGCATAAGACATATGATATAGCTATCGAATCAGGTCAGCAGAGGAGATTGGGTAAAATGAGCTAAGCCCAAACTGAGCTAAGCCCAGCTGTACAAAAGTCAGAAATTATATAGAGAGCATTGATAGCATGTTCACCAACAGAAGAGACAGAAAAAGTGTAGAAACAAATCCTGCACCAAGAGCAATGCCAATTATACATGATAAGGCACAGAAAACTGGCTTGATGTCAAAAACATATGAAAGACTAAGTCCTAGCAGACTTCAGAGAGCCAATAGTAAAGGTTGTATTCCTGGAGTGGAATATGAATTGCAATCTGTTCCTTCAGTAAGTCACCAAATGTTAATTAGCACAAAAGAAGAAATGACAAAAATGGAGGATGTGGAAATAGATGGATCCTTTAGCTCCAAGGTCTACAAAGCAATGTCTGACTATTTCAGAATCTAACTGTGTGCAAATGTTTATCAATCAAACTCCAACAGATCAATTCAGAATGCTCAGGCAGGCCAGAATGGCACATGCTACTTGTCTAAGCAAGTGATAGTGGGACTTAATCACATCAACCCACACACCTGGCCATAGTCAGTGGAAATGATAATATTCCTGGTCTTCATTAAATATAGCAAGTATGTAAACTGACAGCAGTATATGGAGATATATACCAGATGTTGTAATGAATCTTTTGACTCATTACTTGGCAGTGTATTAACTACTGGAAAGCTGGGAAGAAATACATCCTCCTGCTGTCAAGGGGTCAGCAGTAGCTTCAGAGGCTGGTACTAGCACAGGAGGGATTAAGCCAGAGCTCCGTTATGTTCAACTTCCTGCACTGAACTGATACTTGTGTTTACTTTTTTAATTTTTACTATAGGATTCCCTCGATTTATGTAGGCTCTTTATATGCAAATTTGCTCTTATGCGATGGGCATATTTAGACGCATAATTCATTATCTGTGAGGTAAATTCGCTCTTAGGCGATCAGCATAGATGCCCCCCACCCCCCTGCCCAAGCAGGTAAGTCTACGTGGGGAGAAGAAAGAGTTATAGCCCCACTCAACCCAGCTCATGCTGGAGCAGCCCCAGGAGCAGTCAGTGGCAGCTGTCTGCAACTGCTGGGCTGCACCGTGCTATGCCTGTCCCTCCCATGCCTGCACTCCACTTGTCTGCACTCACCTCTGCTCCTGGGCTGCGCCGTGCGCTGGTACAGACAGCTGGTGTCAGCTGCTCCCAGGGCTGCTTCAGCACGGGCTGGGGTGAACGCGGATAAGCGGACCCCTGGGTGGTGTGGGGTGTGGCACTCACCCCAGCCCTGGCAGCAGTGGCCCCAGAAGCGCCTGACACCAGCAGCCTATAGCCATTGGGCTGCACCATGCCCCAAAGTACAGAATAGCATCTTTTTCACTCTTATGAATCATGTTAGGCTGAAAGATGTCACCTATTTAAAAATCTGTTTCTACTTCATTTAAACTATGCTGCTGAAAATCCTAAAGGTCAATCACTTAGCACTTTGGTGCTATTTTGGGGTGTCAGTTTAAACCATCTTAAACTGCTCAGTGAATTCATGACAAGTAAAACAGACATTCATAATAACTAGAAGATTGCTGGCCTCATGCTTGAAGTTAATTAACAATTAATTAGAGCACACTTTAGGTTTTATGCACTATTGCATAAAACAGGGGCTGTCAACCGGGGGGTATGCATACCCCAGGGGGCACTAGGAAGGCCCCAGGGAGTACACGGAAGCAGCATGGAGAAGTGGGGGTACTTGGAAAGCAGCAGCCATCCCTCACTCCATGTTGCCACCATGTACTGTGTGTCACTTCCCTGTGCCGCTTCCCCCCACTGCACGGTGGGGGGGAAGGGGTTCTGATGGCTGACCAGATGCAAAGCCAGTGGCACAGAGATGTGGGGATACTTGGGTGCAGGAAAGCGGCACCTGGTGGCGACACAGAGTGTATAGATAGCAGCGGTGGCATGTGATCTCCCTGTGCCACTGACTTCACATCCAGCCTTCTGTCAGCACCCTCTCCCTGCTCTGCGTCCAGAAGGGGTATCCACCACAAGGGGTACCCTGCTTAAAACAGGTTGAAAACCCCTGGCATAAAACACTTGAGCTTTTAAACAATTCTAAAGGTAGTATCTGCCTTTAGTTCATTTTTTTCCTTTTGTTTTGTTCATTTGATGGTCGGTTTTGTTGTATTTTTCACTCAGCTTTCCATTTGTGTCTACTTTTTAAAATGTATATATTATATACGGAAATGTATACATATATATAGATACATATGTATGTATGCATGTATGTATCTCTATCTACTCTATAGGGAAAAATGCATTTACAATACCTACCCGCTTCAAAGTTTATTTTGTGCATGCAAATAGGCTGCACGTGTAGACTCTGAGACACTTACTGTGCAGTTAATTAGTCAACTGTGCAGTAAACATCTCATGTAGACTTGCCCGCTGTCTCTTTCACTTCTCTCCATAGCATGTATAAAAGCTTTCCTTTTCCTTCTTTGACTTTTCTTCTCCTCGTCACTTATCTGGATCCTCTCCAGGTCCCACCCAGAAATGTATTTGGCTATAGGGTATCAAGACAGTGGCACACATCAGAGGTTCTGCTAGGACTTGGCACATCCCTTACTAAACATTTAGAATTGCCCCTCTTTGTTGTATGTCATGGCAAATGGGGAGTAGTCCCCACAGTTATTCTGTCTCATTGATGGAGAAGGGATTGATATGTTCCTTGGCCTGCTGTCCTATGGGGTCAGGCCAGCTCTCAGGATCTCAATATTGCGCTGTTAAACAGGAGGGTGTGACACAATTGCACATATACAAACATACAAATCAATTAGGTGCATACACACACACACACTACCAACTCAGGCACATGCACATCCAAACCAGCCTAGGCACATGCATACCTATCACCAATTCAAGCACATACACACTACAAAAATTAGACAACAATCAGTTGTCAATACCCACACATTCTGTACCCATACACTGATCACTAATTTGTATATCAAACACACGATGACATATACATATATGTATATTCACCAGTTCTCACACATACCACCCACCTACACATACACACAGGTGAGTTCCTAACTTGGATGTTGTAGTATGTATGTGTGTGTTTAGGATAATTGGGATACCTGGGGGAAGGTTATGGTGAGAATAAAAGTGTAAGGAGTGAAAGTTGCTGGAACTGGGATTGGAACTAGAGACTAGAGAGAAGCTGGTTGAGGAACTGAGGCTTGGGGTTACTTAAGGTCAAGTGGCCCCAGGGTTACTCGAGGTCACTGGTGCAAGGGAAAAAGTCCAGTGGCAAGAAAGAAACAGCCAGGAAAGAGAGAGAAGCAGATAGCTGGGAGCTTGGGACTGGAAACTGAGGCAGACAGCTGGGAGCTTAGGGTTGGAAACTGAGGCAGACAACTGACAGATTGGGGCTGGAAACTGAGGCAGACAGCTGGAAGATTGGGGGCCAGATAAGTAGTGGCAAGGAGGAAACGGTCAGGAAACAGACAAAAACCCAACTCGGGGGGTTCAAAATAACAGGTTTATTAAACAGACAACACACTACACAGCCCCATGAAGATATTGGTTCACTCACAAAAGCACTCACAATGGCAGCAGGAGAAAGAGACTCAATGGAAGGGTTGGAGTCCAGGTAGGGAAGAAAAACAGAGTCCAAGTCCTTGGTTGAAGAAGGGGTGGGGGTGATAGCTACCTATCCAGGCTGGAAAGGGGTCTTTGTCCAGCAGGTGTTTTCCAGAGGAGGGTCGCTGGCAGGGCCTCTGGGTGGATAGGTGGTGTGGCATGCTGCTGGTCCAGATGGAGAGGTCATCCCAAGGAGTCAGTCTTCACTACCCCTTTTTATGGGGCAGACTACCTATGATCTCCTATAGGGAGGGCCTGTCCAGGCAATGTCAGTCCTGTTCCAGAGGATTCCAGGTGTTTTTACTGAGCATGTGCAGCCTGGCACAATGGTGGGTTGCCTCATCTTTTGTTTCTTGAATGCTAAGGGTGGTTCCAAGGGCTGGGTCATTGGTCCAGGTATTGGTTTTGATGGTTTGGTCATTCAGAGGGAGCTATTTTTAGACCTACTGCCATTGTCTCTCAAGCACCCTCATTATATAGGAGGGGTAGGTGTGAGTCATAGATTACGACATCAGGGGACACAAGATCGAAACTTGACATGACTTATGTTAACTTACATATATAGGCCTAAATTATGTGGTATCAGTAAAATAGTAATATAGAACAGTAAAAATTAATAAAAACATAATAATTTATACAATATAAAACAGTGGATATCTATAACAGGGCACTTATTTGAAAAGAAGGAGAAAAAAAATACAACTTGCTACCAAAATAAAATGCTGAAATGTATCCTATATCTTAGCTCATTTACTTATCTATAGGGAATAGAGAGGGAGAGAAAAAGTCAGAAATGGTTGGGGAAAGGGAGGGAATGCATTTAAAATATTTTTTTTTAAAAGAAAAGAAAAACTGGGGGTTTTGCTACAGGACAATTTAGCCTGTGGTCCTACTGATGGTGCTATCTATGGAGGAAGCCACAGAGAGAGTAGTACACAGCCAGATCCTTGTCACATGGAAGGCTCCTGCACCTCTAATATATCTGGGTTTTTATATCCTAATGTTACCTTTGACTTCAACAACCCTTGTAGTCTCAGAAGCCTCTCCTCAGGTATTACTTCTCCTTTCAGGTACCCTAGTATTCCTGAATAGCACATTGATTATGAAGTTGCAAAATTGCCTCGACTCTGCTCCTTATGGTTCTATAGGGAATTTGTGTCTTCTTATCCTTGCAGGCCACATTCATCTTGCCCTCCTTAGTTTTCTCACGTTGGCCATTGTTGCAAGGGCGTAGCTCTTTCATGAATAAATCCTCTTCATGTATTCTTTTTTTTTCTACTCTATACAACGCGTGACTTAAATTATTACCCCAGTAGAGGGTGCTATTACTCCTAAAGATCCACTAAATAAAAGGTTATTTAGTTTAGCAATGCAATATAAGCAGCTAAAGGCACTATGATGGCTATTAGATTCAGATTAATAGGTACAGAACAGATGGCTGACAAAACAGGACATTATACCACGATCCAAAATATTACCAGATGCAGGACTTCCTAAAAAGAGGAGAGAAATGGAGAATAAAGCTGAGGCAAAGTTAGAAGGGAACAGAGAGGCAATGAAAGGAAAAAAAAATGAGTTAAGGAAAAGTGAGAATGACAATAAACATGAACAAGATTCTAGAGGTTTAAAAAGAGAAAAAGAAAATGTCTGGAAACCAAGAGAGAAGATGTACTGTAAACTTCATGCACGAAATTTGCCTCACCTCAGTTGAAGAAATTCAGAATGGCAATTAAAAAAAAGAAAAAAGAAAAGGATTATGAAAATTTCTTAGAATTAAAGCAACTCAGAATAGCCTAATTTAATTGCTACACTAGCTTACTAATGGCCCTCTTTATTCAGCCACAAATTTCACTCAAAGTAGAGACTAAACTCATTGAATAAATTAGTGTGAAAAGCATACCCACATGGAAATATACTTCTACTGCCTGCTTCTTAGACAGCACTATTTAACAACGGATCTGAGACTACTTTATAAAATAGGGCATCATCTTAAGCAACATTTCAACCAATGGGGGAAATTGGGGCTGCAAGACAGAAATGTGACTTACTCAATATCACCCAGCAGACATCAGGAATAGTTTTCTAACTCAATGGTCTATTCAAAGTAGATACAATGACCAAACACAAAACACTGTTATTTATAAACAGACTGGTTTAGGCCACTGCAAAAGAGTTGGAAGTGTACTTCATTAAGTTATACATCATCAAACATAGTTTAGGCATGAGGTTCAGGCAAACATTTTAGTAAAAGTCTTAAAAAGCCCAAGCACTCAACCCTTCTTCACATTACATAGATAAGTATGAGTGGAGATACAGTACCACCTTATTTTTCTTCAAGGTCACACAGGTGTGGAGAGCTGGAGCAGAAGGGAAAATTAGAGTAGAAACTATATGGCAATTAATTCCCTGGATTAATATTGGGGCAGTACAGCTATGCACTGTCTCTAATTAAAGGTGCAGATCATAATGATACATTCCAGTCCAAGTCCTTTTCCTGCTAATTAAACTGAGTGGCACCTTTAATGTAGAGAGTGTGGGGAAATCACTTCAGAGAAATATGTCATAACTACTTAATTGGAAGGTAAAGCCTTATTCTTGGTGGTTACACAAATCCTGACTGACAAATGCTTCCACCAGGAACACTTCTTTGCCATGTGACCACAAAGAACAGGTTTAAACTTAATTTATTTTTAATTGTATCACATCACATGTCATGCTGAACTCAATCATCCTTTTATTCAGAGTTTACAAATGTTAACCACCTGGGGTTAATAAGAATTTTCCCCTCTTAGCACAAGACAGCACAGCTTGTCAATGAATGAGTAGTTGGGGAGTTTGTTTTTCTCGTTCTGTGTTCTTCTGAAACAGCCAGCTTTAACCACTGTCAGAGACAGGAAAATGGAGTAGATAGGCTATTATTCTGCCTCCCTGTGGCAATTTTTATGGGCTGGTATTGTTATATTGAAGCCTGAAACACATTTTAATACATCAAAAGTGCACTTTGTCATAAGCACAGTATTAATCCCTAATACAAAAGTTGCCATAGAATTAGTTAGCAATTGTCTGAGGCTTCTGTTCTATGTTTACCTACTGGAATCAAAGCAGAAGCACTAAAAAAGGCTGAAAATGCAATGACATTAGAAAGATCTGTGGCTTTTTAATCCTCTGCAGTGAGTTTAATATTTCTCTGCCATTACAGAGCATTCACATTATTTCAGGTGGCTCAGGAGCCTTGTGGGGTTTTGATCCTTTGCAGCTAGGATGGGAGGATGGATATGGGGGTAGGGAAAAGAGAAAGAGAAACTAGTTATCTCTTCTTCCTTTTTCTTATTCTGTACATTAAGTGCAAAGGCAGAGTGACATTGTATTTTGTTACTGAAAGAGAGACATTATTCTGGAACTGCACTGAATTGTGTCCAATTAAAAAAGTGTAAACTTTAATTTGACCAGGAGTTAACATCAGCTGGTATTTGTCATCTTCAACCATGTAGTACCAGTATTCTGAAAGCTAACATAGTATAGATGACTTTGATAATTAACTCTCTTGAGAAACCCCTTTTTATCTAGGGACAGTGACACTTACTCTCCAAAAGGAAGAAAAAGGTGCACTTTTCCTTTATGAATTCCCCAGTGATACAGGTCAATCTTGCAATTAATTCATGAAATAAACATGATTTTAAATAAGTTAAATCTTATATTTTCATTCCAAAACTAAAAAGCAGACATCAAGTTTCTACACATTTGCAAAATGAATTCTTTAAAACCACTTTATTGATTTGTTTTTCTTATAACAGGAGTTGATGCAATGCATACACTGCAGAAGTTAAATCAGCATATGCTGTCACTGAGTGTATGGAAAGGATTATTTAGAGAGCTGTAAAAGTGGTAAAACGTTAGTTATGAAACACTGCAATTTACTTGGCATTCCCCTTAAAAATGAAACAGCTCATGTTTGGTGAAGTGTACACAGGAGTGTGAAACTTGATTTTGGATTAAACATGCACCAAGATAAATGTGGTTTAAAAAATTCAAGACATTTGAGCCCATTCACATTGAAATAAGTAAAAATACTCTAGCCCGTTCTTCTTTATGTCCTTGGCATAAGTATTTTTAAAAGGTAATCCACTATAGCAAATGCACATACTGGTTTCCCAGTTACTCAAATGCTTCTGCTCCTTCCAACCACAGCTCAGTTTCTAGTTCCTCCTTCCGCTCCATCTGATCATCTGGACAGCTAAGGTCCTTTGGCCCACTTTTGTCTTATGTGCTGAAACATATGTACCTTGAGAGAATTGGGATTACAACAGTGTGGAGAGTAAAGGAATTAGAGACTACCAGGTGTGAGGTGGTAACTTAAAAGCAATGTCTCCAGGAGCAGTGGGCAAAGCCTGTGAATGGCAGCCACTTCTGCAGCGCTTCAGGAGGTATATGGTAATATACTATTATGAGTATTGACAGTCATTGCTTAGATCAGTTTATCCCTTCAATCCATATGTCAAGGAGAGAAAGGCAGAACTCTTGTGATTGCTAATTTGCTGTAAATCAGGGCTTGTTCCCAAGAATCAAGAAAAGGAGAGAGAGAGAAAGAGAGAGAGACTTAGCTTCCTCCACCCAGCAGTGGGAGGTCCATCTCCTGTCAGGATGCCATCCTCTCTCTCTCTCCATTTGCAACTTTTCTTTCTGTAGCGACACTTTCTGTCTCAATAATACTGAGCGTCTTTTAGTGAAGACCTACAGGCTTTCTAACATCAAAAGCTGGTCATAATCACAGAAGAAGAATCAGGAGGTGACAGCTGCAGCTATACTTGTTGCTCCTCCTCCACCTCTTCCCTTGCTCATTAACAGAAAACTGGCTGAAAACAAGACATAGCTTGGTAGTGTTTTTAATGCATCTTTTGAGTAGGGGAGGGAAGGCAGGTAAGTAAAGGGTTGGCAGGAAAATCACCTGGCCCTTGGATACAGCAGGGAGGGACTGTTCTGCTGGTATCTATCTGAAACGTGGTTCCCAGACTGTAGGAACAGTAATTTAATGTGTCGACTTCCACATAATTTAACAAATTTTGCTGTATTTTTCCTATCAGTTATTCAGGATCTTTATTATTTGCCAAGCTCTACAACTGAAAATGCTCTTAAATGTATTTTCCGCAACTATAATTCCAACTATTGAAGCAAGTTGACTTCATTTTTTGCTTCATTAAATCTGCAATCAGACCCTTTATCAGTGTTTTCTATTATTCTTTTTTGCCAGAGAATTTCTGCAAAGTAATTTTCATATCCATCTGATACCTTTGATAATGTCACTTCTGATCACTGTGGAAGTTCTGTTTTCATAGGATTTTTTTTTGCTTTGGGGGAAAAATATTGTACTGGAAAAGAAGAAATTTGAAATTATACCTGTTCACTCTGTTACACGTTTTGCTCCTAAGACCTACTAATACCCACAGATTTTCAGCCAATATATAGATATATGGATCCAATATACCCAACAGAACTAACAAGGGATGGTTGCCTTACAAAAAGCCCTGAGAATATGTAGAAAGCTAGCCTTTCTTTTCTGAGTAATATATTCCTTCAAAATATACTTTACCTGGATTTGCCCTACCTTTAAACTCCTGGATCCTCCTGAAAGACTAATTTAACTTCCCTTGAAAGCTATAAGGATATACCTATACCACATTCTGGGTAAGGCCAGCACACTGCCAAAATAAAAAACCCTGCACAGAGCTTTTACGTGCTTCCCGAGTACCCAGGCTTGCAGATGTGTGATATTAATAGCTTGGCAGAGTGTCAGCACTGTACTCGGGCTTTCTCATCAACAGAGGGGAATGAGTGGCTTGTGATGGGGCTTATTTATTTCTCAGTCTTCTGGCCTCACTTAGAATGCAATATAGATATACCCAAAGTCTCTTTCTATTGATTTCAATTTACTTGGTATCGAATAGAGCTCATAACAATTAGGAAAATGGTAAAGGGGAACAGCAAATAGAACTGAGGCCAAAAAAAGTGAAAAAAGGAAAACACAATAAGAAAATGAGAAGAAAGAAAGATTACCAATATGTCAGGACACAGTGTGAGGAGACATCAGGTTAAGTGAAGGCCCATCTGCCAGTTGGCCTAAAGAAGGCAAAGCTCCAGCAGAAGTGTTTTAGGATGGTGTTACAGGGTATCTATCCTTAAACCATTTTAAAATGGGAGTGCCCCTGTGTTAAAGGGTGTTAAATTGCGCTAAGTATCCTCTAAGTGTTTTAAAATTACATCAGTTTGGGCAACACTTATCTTTGAGCTGTTCTACTTAGCTCAAGATAGAGAATTGTTAATCTTCTCCTTGGATATGAAGTGACCAATTTACAATAATCCAGCATCCCAAGATACACAGATCCTAGCTCCTCTACCCCTGACAAACATTTTACCCTCCCAAGTTCTACTGCTCAGGGGTGGCCCTAGCCCCAAATTGATACCCCACCTGCCCACAGTGGATATAACTCCAGCCTATATGGCACCATGCTGCTGACTAAAAGGACCCCAGGAGACCCATTCCAGGCCAGGGACTAGGGACCAGGCACACATCCCTCCTCTCAGAGGGCTAAGCACTTGCCCCACATCCAGGTGACTCCCCTAGCCAGGATAATTTGAGGGAGGGTGGGGCTGTAGCTTCCTTCCTCAGCCTGCCATATTCCTGTAGGGAGAGGGTAGAAAGGGTTACCTAGTGCCAAGCATGACAGGAGCATGGAGCCCAGGGACGCAGGCTTTCCTGGGGTCTATGGTGTCACCACAGTTATCCCCTGGCAGCTTTGCACTGGGAGCACAGCCATAGGGAAGCAGTATCATGGAGCCCAAGGAGGCATGGTTCCCCAGGCTCCAAGCTCACATCATGCTTAATCCCCAGGGATGCACCACTTTAATGGTGTCAGTGTTTCCATGCGTTGGCAGCGTATAGCACATTAATTTTTGTTGCTGTAGGAAATTCGGCAGCATAATGGGCCTTAAATGACTTGGGGTGCAGCATGTGCGGGCCGGCTCCCAGTCCCGTCCTCGCCGGGCACGAGCCGGGCCCATCTGTGTGCACGTGGGCTGTGGCCGG
>NW_005842671.1:298647-304600 GCF_000455745.1 Alligator sinensis | reverse complement strand
TTGCAGCGTGCATCACTGTAATGCAAGAGTAATGCACAATGCAAAGAAGGCTACAGAATGGCGGGAAACACTTTTCTGCACGTGGGTTCTCCATAACAACAGAACACTCCGTCATGCAAAAGAGCTCCAATTCGGCGGGAACATAATTTAGCGGTGCCGAAGCACACACAATTAAAAAATCCACAACTTTGGGTTGTGACACAGCAAACTAAAATTCCTTTGAGGCATTTTAGTTTACTGCCCCTACAGCTGCAGAGCGAAGCACTGGGCTCCGTGCAGCTCTATGGCTCTGCAGGAACCCCTGCAGGCAGCCTGGCAGCAGCCTGGGAAAGCAGCTCTGCCCAAGGAAAGTGATGAGCCTGATCTTCCCCCCCAGAGCCTGCCTGTGTGAGCTGTGCGGGGGCCTGGTGCTTCCCTCTATGGCTACGGTGCCCCCCAGGACCACCTGAGCCAGGTGCCTGCGGGTGGGTACCACCTGGAGAGGGGAGCACAGCTGCTGCAAAGGGAAGCACCAGTCCCCTTGGAGCCCAGGGACCACTCCACCCACCAGCAGCTCACCCTTTCCTCCCCACCAGAGAGGCAGGGAAGTCAGTAGAGTGTATGCACAATACAGGGGTTTAATCAGCCCTAAATTGAAGTGGTGTTTTTTAAAACCCACTGCTTCAATTTAGGGCCCCCATTTCATCTACACATGCCCTTGGATCCTGGTCATGACCCTACTCTGGATATAATGAGTATCCCTGACAGCTTTTGTGTGTTCATAATCCCATATTTTAAATTTTTCTCCCCCTGATTTTCTTCTGTGCAAGTCTCAAGACTGGGAAAAACTGAATAACTCTACAGGTGAAAAATAGTGAAATTGAAGATGCACATGGTTCTGAAATGTATTTTCCTGCAATCTTTGGAATATAGGTACAACTGCTAAGGTACTAGATAAAAAGTAAGAACAGCAGAATATTGTTTTACATATTTCTGATTTGCTTTCCTTTAAAGATTCATTTGTGATTAAACACAGCTGATCTAACATTGGGGATTTGTGAATAAGCATGACCTAGTATGCTGCTCTGGCTTCCTAACTGTTACTAAATTGCATATCAGCTACAGATGTATTTTTATTTTTTTTGTATCTTTATATGTATAAAGAAGATTTCAACAATTTCTTTCTAGTAGGAACCTTGCAAGCCTTCATCACTTGCCAATTAGACTGTTGCAATATGCTTTGCAGAAGGACTACAGTCTAAATCCAGCTGCAAACTGTAATTGGTACAGGGTATGGAGTTTCATTTATCGTAAGATATATCTTACTGCAAACACATTATACCAAAGCTTTTGTATTTGCCTTTGACTTTGCAGTCAATCCTCTAAAATGCCTGGTTGATTTGAAGATGTTGGTTTGTGACTGATAGAACCTTATAATATCCTAGAAAACATTTTTCTATGCCATTTGACCACAGTTGTGATAAATGGGGCTGAAAGTAAAATGTTCCACTAATATGAGAGGGGACAGTATCCATAGATTTAGAGCCATACGCCTGTATATTTTCAGTCCAACACACATATACACACCTGGTCAGTCATAAACTGAAGAATGCTGTAAGGTCAATTTGTTTTCCCTAAGCTGTCATAGATTGAGCGGGAGATCTTAAGTGATAATGGGTTTTTGGTAGTGGTTGTGGAAGTGGAATTACAGGTGTAGTTCATTTAATGCTTGGCTAGTTGAAATATGTCAACTACCTAAGTTAAAGGCCTTCTAAAGATTAGCATCTCTTAGGGCCAGCATGGTTATGGTACACCCCTTTTTCTACCAACAGCACCCAAGAATTATGTAGCCAACAGACCATCCAGCCACCTTTGCCTCTTCAGCCTGACTGACCAGCTATGCATTTACAGGTGCATCAAGTAAAGGATGACCTATGGCATGAGTCCAGAGGGGGGGCTCAACACCCACCATTGGAGTCTTTGTAAGATGCCTTAAGTACTCTTTTTTTTTTTTTTAATTGAGCTTAAATAAAAATATTTATATGACATTTTTTTTAAAAGGTAAGATAATACTGTTAACGTAAGGGGGGTTTTGGGGCGATATATTTTATTGGACTGATTATCCAGCTGAGGTAAAGTTAGACAAGCTTTTGAATGCATTCTTCTGTAGGTCTGAGGAGGAAAGCAAGTCTAGCAATTTTTCAGTTGTGCTTGCTTTTCTCCTAAGACCTGAAGAAGAATGCTTGGCATTCTAAAGATGGTCTAACTTTATCCCAACTATAAGGTCAGTCCGTACTTGATATATTGCACACTATTTAAACCCTGCCTGAAATACTGTATTATTAATTTCCTTACTACTTCATGTTTACAGCATCTGAGTACTTTAAAAATAGGGTGACCATACATCCCAGTTTGGCTGGGACTGTCCCAGACTTCATAAGCTTTCCCAACATCCTAGCCAGTTGGTGAAAATTAAAGCAAAAGTCATGGATTGGTGAGGATTGGCTGGGGGGGGGGGGAAGAACAGCTTTCCTTGAGTGCAGGGTGCTCACAAGGGTGTGTGTGTGTGTGTGTGTGTGTGTGTATCATGGGGGTGGGGTGCAGGGTGGTTTAGACCCCTGCCCTGAAGGGAGTGGGGGTCCTCTACCCTTCCTGCACCCTAGCTGCCAACAGGGACCCGTGTTTGCAGAGGGGTGTGGGGGGCAACTCTAGGCTCAGCCCTGGGACTGCAGCCTCAGCTGGGGCAGGCCAGTCAGTGACTGCAGTAACAGCACCAAGAGGCCATCCGGCTGCAGCCACTCATGTGCCAGGTGTTTCCATGTGCTGCCTGCATAGGATGGGTATGAGGGGCAGTGTAGCTGTGTACTTGGCCATGCTGGCTGCAGGGGTAATGTACACCTCTGCATGGGGCCCAGCATCCCCAGTGTGCCAGTCTGTACCTCCTCCCAGGCTCCAAAGTGGTGCCAGACAGCCCCCTGCCAAGTGAATGTGTGCATGCACCAGACTGCAGTAGGAATCTTAGGGGCATGCGGCACAGTCCGGCAGAGTGGTTTGGTGTTCCATGCAACGCCACTGACTTGGGACTGCTGTGGGGGGGTGGGGGACAGAACAGTGTCCCGTATTCCCCATGGTCTCATATGTTAACCCTATTCAAAAAGCAGCTGTGTATTTTAAAAATATGGATGTAGTTATTTTTTACAACATAGCTGTGAGTTGAAGCAGATTTATTTTATATATGGGGACAGGGAAATTAAGGTCAAGAGAATCTACTGTCATTTTAATTATAACTACACAACCTTCTCTCATCCATTTAAGTGTGCTTCTTTATGCACTGTCAGGGGCTCTGCATATATACAAGGGAATTAAATTAGGTTTGCCAAGTCAACCTCAATTCTGGAATTTACCAATTTGTTGAGTGTTTGACCTTTTAACATAGGATTTCATAACTTAATAAGAAAAAAGGGGGAAAAAGAAACCCACGCAGAAATTTCATCAAATATTTATTCAAACATGAGTCGATAGCAAGGTGGACAGTTCAGCTTTGCCACACACAACTCTTTTTTTCAGTTGAACTAAATGAGTGAGTAATAGCAGTGTAGGTTTTCTTATTCTTTATTCACAACTACTAGAACCAAAATGGACACACTTCCAGATTTCACAGATTTTTTTTCTGCCAGTAGGAATGGTGATGCTCAGGAATGGTTGGTTCCTTTCTAGGCTCTGGAAAATAATTTGCTCAAGTGGACCCAGACGGTTTTTCATTACCCAAAACAACCTATACTGCTCCATCCTCTCCAATCTATTCTTGTCACACTGTCTTCTTCCAGTCTCTGGATCTCCTTCCTTCTCACATAATCAATCTTTACTGGGTTATTTTTAGATTTATTGTGTGCAATGGGTTAGCTTAAAAGGACTGTCAAAATACACACCATGAAAAGGGAGGGGGGGTTGGATTCCACACACCCTTTTAAGCAATCGCTTGAGAGCCACTTATTTTGAAGTTTTGGCTCAGGCTCCCTGTTTGGCCAGGCAAACAGGTTTTCCCGGGAGTAATTGGCCCCTCTGAAGGTGTAAGATCAAACATCTCAGGGTTGTTTAAGGAGGCAAATAGTCTCTTAAGGAGACAGTTAAGACAAATCCTAGAAATTATGGGTTTGGGTAAGACAGGCCCATCTTGGAATCTAAGGGACTATATGTGCAAAACATGCATGATTTTAAAATCCTCCCTGGCCCTCTCCCCTATCACTACCACACAATCTTTATACTTTTCTTTGTTCCTATGAGTAACTACTATAAACAAGGGCTCCTTTGCATTTCTACAATGCACCTGAATGGATAAAAGCCCATTAACAGTCAGCCCGGTTGGATAAATATGGTTGATAGTCTGGGTATTATAGCCCTGTACCAAGTGATGAAGGAATCACAAGATAACATCTGAGGAGAGGAGCAAGCATGAGGTGTGAAACCTTACAGCTAACCCTAGAATAGGGAGATTACATCTTTTGTATACCTACTGAGTTTTCACTGTCTCTCTGTGTCCAGGCAGCATGCAGGAAGCACCTACCTGAATTGAATACAAACAGGTCTGGAGCCAAACCTGCAAATCTCCCTATTCTCATTTTAAATGTCCAGATGTGGCAGTGCCTGCAGGAGCCCAGCGCTACATTAGTAGAATAAGTACCGCTCAGCCCCCAAGATGGAGCATACTCAGTGGGGGAAATTTAGCTTCTAAAACCTAAGCGGTCTGCTAAGCAGGCACAATAGAAATGTTTTTCTAAGTCTTCTAACTTAATCAAATAAGGACTATTTCCATGGGGATGGTAAAAGATATGTCAATAACACAAGGATCCAACCAAATTCCACCCAAATTTCCAGTGCTTGCAGTAAATATATTAGCACTAGATTTTTTTACAAAGAAAATATATTTTTCCTTCCATATTTTTCTATGAAGTGCCCAGAAAAGAAATCAGTAGAAAGCAGTCAGCATTGAAAGTATCTGCAAAAATAGTTATAATCTGACAAATTTAGCAGAATAAAAACAGTAAAAAGGGATGTGATCTGCAACTTTAACAATAGGCAATACCACCATATCATCCAGTAGTAATAAATAAATAGTCCACAGATTTCAATAAATCTGCTTTTATGGACAGTGATTATTTCTCTCAATGAGGGTATATAGTCTTGTGCCCTTATTGCATGGTAGCAGTTTCATAAGGTATTTAAGAATTTTTGAGAGAAAACATTGTTGTATTATAAGAAGTTTTGTTCTATACTAAGACAACTTGCACATTTCTCAGGAAGTTACTACATGCTATATATTCAGTTAAAGATATTTTACATACTGTCCTATTTTTTTTTTGTTAAACTTCTTTGTTAAATTTCCACAGTGAGGTCTGCTGGGAAGAGTTTTCACTGAGAATCTACAGACTAAGGCATAAATATCTGCCCCTGAATTAGCAAAATGAAATGCTTATCAGCAATCTATTGACCAAAAAAAAGCTATGAAAAAAATGTAACCACACCACAAAAGTCCCAGTATCTTTAAAGCATACATTCCAGTAACACTGACAGAGTTGATTAATCAAAACTGGTTTCTGCACTCCTTTTCCTTTTTAATCATGAGCAGGTTAATGGAGAAATGGTACAAGCTATTCTGATACTAATTACAATGTGCATCATTTGCTTCTGTAAAGCCTAGAGAAGCTTCCCTTCTATTGAAATTTGCTTAATTTGTTTATAGATACGAACCATATAGAAAAAAAATGGTAACTGTAAAAAAGGAACTACTGTATTTATCTGAATCCAAGAGGACTTTGAATTTAAGATGACCCCCACAATAATTAGATTCTATACATAGAAAATTATAAATGTGTTATAATTTTCCAGGTATAGACTCTAATCATTGGAGGGACATCTTAAATTCATCCTCCCCGCCCCCATCCATGACAGGGAAAGCAGCATCAGGGAGTGAGGA
>NW_005842671.1:296879-298485 GCF_000455745.1 Alligator sinensis | reverse complement strand
TATCCCCCCTCCCGGCCACCCCCCAGCATGGTCTCTCCTACAGCCCACTCCCCCACCACAAAAGCTACCCCAAGCCTGGGTCTGAAACCAAAGCTGAGCCACCACCAGGTCCTTGAATTAAGACAGCCCTTCCCCCCAACCCCACAATGTTGATTGGGAGGAAAATTTTCATCTTTGATTTGAATAAATATGGTAACAGAAAATCCAGAGACAACAACATTTACCTTAATTATCTGAAGTGACATGTATCTTTACAGAAATATTCCATTCCACTCCATTATCTATGTTTTCTGAAGGTTCTGCTGTCCTTTCATTATGTTTGTTATCTAATTTGGGGGCTTTACAAGAAGGGGAAAAGAGAGGACCCGGGTAACTATAGGCCAGTTAGTCTCACCTCAGTCCTTGGGAAGACCTTTGAGAAAAAATTATCAAGGAACACATCTGCGGGAGCCCAGAATGGGAGGTAATGCTCAGGGGCAACCAATACGGGTTCATTGCAGGTAGATCCTCCCTGACTAACCTTGTGTCCTTTTATGAACAGGTCACAAAGTCCTTGGATGCCTACGTTGAGGTGGATGTTGTCTACCTGAACTTCAAGAAGGCCTTTGACACAGTTTCCCACCCCATGCTCTTAAAAAAACTAGGCAACTGTGGCATTGATGCCTATACAATCAGATGGGTGGCAAATTGGCTCAATGGTCCCACCCAGAGAGTGGTGGTGGACAGGTCATTTTCAACCTGGAGGGATGTGGGAAGCGGATTTCCCCAGAGCTTGGTCCTCGGGCCTGTGCTATTCAACATCTTCATCAGCGACTTGGAGGTGGGTGTGGAAAGCACGCTGTCCAAATTCGTTGATGGCATAAAGATGTGGGGAGAACTGGGCACACTGGAGGGGAGCGATAGAATCCAACTAGATATAGATTGGTTACAGAGGTGGGCAGATGAGAATAGAATGGAATTCAAAGCAGACAAGTGCAAGGTGCTGCATCTAGGGAGAAGGAACCTGCAACATACCTATAGGCTGGGGAACACCCTTCTCAATAATGCAGTGGCTGAAAGGGATCTTGAAGTCATTGCTGACTCCAGGATGGACATGAGCCACCAATGCGAGGAAGCAGTCAGTAAGGCTAAACACACCTTGTCATGCACCTACAGATGCATCACAAGCAGGTCCAGGGAGGTGATTCTTCCCCTGTATGCGGCACTGGTCAGACCACAGTTGGAGTACTGCATCCAGTTCTGGGTACCGCACTTCAAGAGGGATGTGGCTAACCTTGAGAGGGTCCAAAGGAGGGCCACTCGCATGGTCAGGGGAAAGCAGGCCAGGCCCTATGAAGGTAGACTAAACGGCCTGAATCTATTCAGCCTCCACAAGAGAAGAATGAGAGGGGATCTGGTGGCCATCTATAAACTCACCAGAGAGGACCAGTGGAAAATAGGTGAGACTCTGTTCCCCTGGGCACCACCTGAGCTAACAAGGAATAAGGGCCACAAATTCATTGAGAACAGGGTCAGGCTTGATATCATGGATTCATAGATGTTAGGGTCGGAAGGGAACACAATAGATCATCGAGTCCAACCCACTGCATAGACAGGAAAGAGCGCT
>NW_005842671.1:295515-296073 GCF_000455745.1 Alligator sinensis | reverse complement strand
TCCAAGTTGCTGATGAAGACATTGAAGAGTATCGGTCCAAGGACCGAGCCGTGCGGGACCCCACTGCCCACACCCTTCCGGGTCTAGTCTCAAAAAGAGACTAGATTAGTCAGGCATGATCTACTTGCTACAAACCCGTGCTGGTTTCCCCTCAGCATAATTTTTCCTGCCGGGCTCTCGCAAATGTGAGCCTTGATAATTTTTTCAAAGACTTTGCCTAGGATGGAGGTGAGACTGACTGGCCTATAGTTGCCTGGGTCCTCCTTCCTCCCCTTCTTGAAAACGGGGACCACATTGGCCCTTTTCCAGTCCTCCGGGACCTGGACCATGCGCCACGAGTGTTCAAATACTCCCGCCAGCAGCTGCGGAATGACGTCAGCCAGTGCCTTCAGTACCTTCAGATGGAGCTCATCCGGGCCTGCCAACTTAAATGCATCCAGCTCCTCCAAATGCCTCTGCATCATCTCAGGGTCTACACTTGGTAGTGTGGTGCACTGCTGTTGCCTCTCTACAATTCCAGTGAGAGCCTTGTCTTGCCCCTCGCTTAGGAACACTGAG
>NW_005842671.1:291726-295066 GCF_000455745.1 Alligator sinensis | reverse complement strand
TCAGCTTTCCTAAAGTCTAGCACTTTCACCCTACTAGTTACCTTACCCACTCGACGTCTTATGGTGAATTCTATTATTTGGTGATCACTGTCCCCCAGGTGACCACCGATCTGTAGGTCTCCTACCATATCATCCCCCATTGCCAATACCAGGTCCAGTAAGGCATTTCCCCTAGTGGGACCATGTACCTTCTGCGTCAGATGGAGGTCCTGTACACAAGATAGGAACCTGCGTGAACAGTGGGACTTTGCCGTCTGCATCTCCCAGCAGATGTCTGGGTAGTTTGGGTCCCCCATGACTACCGCCTCCCTAGTTTTTATGGTCTCCAAGAGCTGCCTCAGGAGCCCCAAATCTAGTTCTTCCCCTTGGTGTGGGGGTCTGTAGCAGACCCCTACCACCAAATCCCTTTCTCCTTGACCTCCATGTAACTGAACCCACAATTCTTCTACTTTCTCCTCCTCTGATTCCATTTTGATAAGGGTCAATGTATATTGCTCATTGACATAGAGCGTATATCAGGAGGCATTACTTTACGGTTAGGGCTGCCAGGCTCTGGAATGGGCTCCCAGGGGAGGTGGTGCTGGCTCCTACCTGGGGGGTCTTCAAGAGGAGGTTGGATAGAGGATAGGAGGTTGGATAGGAGGCCTGCCTGGGGTGTTATGATCCCAGTGCTTGTTCTTGCCCAGGGCAGAGGGTCATACTTGACGATCTGTTCAGGTCCCTTCTGACCCTAGAAACTATGAAACTATGGCCCTTGGTCAAGTTCTTCATTCTGAGAACTGTTCAGTACTAGAACAGTAGAGAAAGTGTAAGCTTTATTGCCATTAGTTTGCTAGTCTTTAAGACTGCTTTAATTAATGCTCTAATCTCCCTTTAACAGATGACAAAACCCAGAGTAGGCACTTTAGATCTCTGTCATTCCAGCAGTGAGTGGGTGAATAGAGCACAAGCCCTAGGCACAACTTAACGGGGAAGATTGGTGGATGCTGTCACAGCTAGCCCAGACACTGCCCTCACTTTCCAGGGTACAAAAACAGCTTGTTAATCCTCTGGTCATTATCTTGGAAATCTCAGTTTACCCACAAACTAGGGACTGCAAAGGGCAATTTCATCAGCTGTATGAAATCATCATCTCTGGCCATTGGGAGAGAATGATGACTTGGGATGTAGAGATGCTTGGCAAATGGGCAATATGGGCTGTAACAGGGGGCTCTTGGAGCCAGTCCACCATTTGTCCACCCACCTGTTCCTGGACTAACCGCCTACCTCACTCACTTGCCACACCTTGTTGTTTCATAATTGGTTCTAATTAGGCAGGAGGCTGTTCTTGCTCCGATGCCAGGGAGCACTCTCTGTGGCTCTGATCCTCCCCTATACTGCAGCCCAAGCCTCACAGATGACATCCAGGTGACAATGCTCTCAGCTTACAGCTGGACCAAACTTAGCCCTCATTGGCAGGTCTCATTCATATACACGCTCATATCACCTTCCTCTCAATAGGGCCTCTCGTGCTCCACCTCCTCTCACAGGGTCTCTTTCATGCATCGACAACTTATACCACCTTGCTCTTTCTCAGAGCGGCCCCCTTAGGACACAGGCTTTATCTAGTGCACACCTTGGGTAGAAGACGTACCGCCTTTTGGGCCTCTCCCACAACACTCACCAGGGTAGTGGCCAGCCAGTTACCTGACCTGAGCCAAGCTTGCCCTAGCCCCTCCTGGGGCAACTCTACAGAAATCCGCACACACACACACAGGGCTCCCAGCCCTCTGATTTCCCCCCTCACTGGGGCTCCACATCTCTACCCCTTCCTGGGGCCTATCCTTACTGTGGCTCCACATCTGGGGCTACAGGGCTTCCCTCCCCAGTGGAGGCTCAGATGGCTATAGCCATGCTTGCCCCCAACTTCTACCCACAGTGATGTGGGGGCTAGGGATTACTGAGGTGACACAACCCACCTCCTGCTCCTACCTGAAGATGTTCCATTCAGGAATTCAGCCAGTCAGTGTTACTGCCAGCAGCGAACTGCTATGTTTATATAGGCAGCCATGGTTCTAAAATGGCTGCCACAATCAAGCACCTGCTGGTTGCTTGACTTGCCCCTTAAAGTGGCAGACACCAACAGTGCCCTGCTCCATGGGCATTAGAATAGGACTCTGGTATTGAAAAAGGGAGTAAAAATGGAAATGGTATATGCATAGTGAATATTGTTACAGTTTCTAGTTTGAGAGCTATGATCCAATCATTCCCTTGGATATTCAGACACAGGGTTTAATGATCTCTGAATTAGAACCATCACTGGTGTAAATCATCAAAGCTCCACTGACTTACATGGAACACCTCCAATATATATCATCTGAGGAGAGAGTCCTTTGACTAGTTGTCTTTAAAATTAACACAAATATTTCAGGACAACATGGAAACTGTTGAGAGAAAAAATGGATGTTCTGAAGCTTAGATTTTTTTATTGTTACCATATTAAATACATAGTAGTAGTTATTTATCTTATGATCACATGCAGATGTTTTATCTTTATACACGGTTAAGAAAGTACAAGAAAATCTATCACATGTAGGAGCTGTTGTCTTGTGCTGTCATCTAATTATAAAAATAAGTAGTGGAAATAGCTGCTGTTATTCAGATACATCTTTATGGCTATATTCTAAAATGGAATTGTCAGTATTAGAAGTCCCATATGTTTAAAACAAAAACATTACATTACATACATACCAAATTTATTTGAAATAAAATGGGTTTTGTTTCAATTTGTTTTTAGGTACTAAGTGCATGGTTCCTCTGCAATGATATATATGCGTCCTTTGAGTACAGATTTCTCAAGGGCTTGTCTATTTTTTATCTAATGCTGACAATACAGGATCTGGACCAAGAGAGATACATGTGCACCGGCCCTGCACATCAGAAATTGCATCTGATTGTTTCAGCTTCCTCATCCCATGGGATCACTACATTTCTCTGATATTAAGAAACACCGTTCTTTATAAGCTTTGTAAGCGCTACGGACTTGATATTGCAAGGTGCCGAGCTATGATGCTTATTGCCTTTTACTCTTATTAAAATTAGTAGGAACGGAAATGCTCAAAAACTTGCAATGACCCAAATCTCACTGAACTGAAACCTAAAGAGTGATATTCTAAGTAATAATCAGTTACTGTCATTGTTAAGGATCAGATGTGAGAAATATTTAGGAAAGCTGGGAATACAGCAAAAATATTTGAAAATGTTGCTGCAAACAGACTAGGTCATGACTAACCCAGAGGAGAATTGGCAGACTACATCCACTCAGACTCAATTTCAGAAAAGCACTTTTGCATGCTCTTAA
>NW_005842671.1:260457-291695 GCF_000455745.1 Alligator sinensis | reverse complement strand
ATTCCTGCCGAATTTTGCTCATGCTTTACATTTTTATTAAGATTTGTTCTCCTTTGTTGTTTTCAGCCAAATCCTCTCTTCTTCCTTTCCAGCCCACAATAAGGCTTTTTTAGAAGACTGTGGGAATAGTGTCAGACTGAGAAGTCCAAAAATATTTATTTGTGCTGAAGCTTTAGGCTCTCTACAAACAAATCTCCCCTCCTTCCCAAGCACAGGCAATGCACACACCTTACTGTTAACAGAATAATGGGTCACAAATCCCAGGGAAGTGGACTGGCAGACTGAAATTAATTAGTTCTTTATGTTTACACCCTACACAACCTTACTTCATCCCACTGCAAGTAATATGCTAGAAAAGGATTGGTTCCCCCACCAGAGTTACTGCTGATTTTGGTAGTATTTTTTGCTTCATCTCAGTTTAGAAAACTATCTTGTCCTTAATGCCTGTGTCCAATGTTATTAAATTTTTAATTTGAAAACAAATCATTAAATTATGTTCCTGTATATAAAGAGCTAAATGAATATTCTGTTTATTAATATATCTAGATTACTTGCCTGAATCATGTATTTACAGGGTATTGTTATTTAAACTGGGAAACAAATCATTGTTATATCTCTGAGTGGCTTCTGCACCTAGTCAATTAATTTGTAAGTTTAAAAAGTTTGACTTCATGTCCCTGGGGTGCTAAGATGCTCTGATCCTGCACTGAGCAGAACATAGCTTTCCAAAATAAGCCTGCTAACGTCAGAACCTCTTGTTGCTAAGAGAAGGAATGAGCATAGCTTGGTGAAAAGCATGCTGTTTCAACAAATCCACTGGAACTGGCAGCCAACCTGTCCAAAGACAATGGAAGTAGTTTCAAGCAATACATACCAGATTGTTACATCAGCCTGCATTACTGCAGCTAGTAACAAGTGCAGGGTTATTGAGAAAAATACCAGAAAAAGATCAGCATCCTCTAGTTACCATTACAGAGGTGAAGAACTTAAATATAGTCCATCCATGTCAGAACTAACAAAGGAGAGAATGACCTACCCAAGCTAATAATTCACAGTACATGAACAGTCTCAAAAGAATTCTTAACTATCTCTCTTTTTATTACTACCTTAACTAAATGCTCCATGCCTGCACTCTACATTTCTTTTTAAGTGGACATTAGATGAGATTAAAGTTAGAATGCCTGATCTTGGCTTGGGGCAGCAGTACAGCAGCCCAGACACGATATAATATCCAAATGGCTTCATAGTGCACAAGAGTAAGCTGTACCTCGCAGCTAACTGGTTCCCTCCCTCGGCTGTGTCTTGCCGCATTGTCTCTCTACAATTTCTGGCACAGAGAAAAGCAGGCATCCTGCTGTCTTGCATTCTGCCCTTCTCAAAGACAAAGACCAAATGTTGCAGTACACATCCTTTTAAAAGACTGAGAATGGAGCAAAACTCAGGCAGCTGTCAGAGACTATAAAGTGATTCAAGATGTTGCCTGTGTGAGCGGGAATTAAAAACCCAATGTTTTTTGGCAAGTTTGCAAGCTCCATATATGAATGTTAGCTAGAATTCACATAACAAATGGCAGTGGAATACTACTTGTTAATCCCCACTGGATCATGTGAGAAGGGAGGAACCATGGCTCTAAAGAATGAAAGCCTCAAGTGAATTACAGTATGTAGCCCCTCCCTTCACAAGTAAACTATAGAGGATACATAAACTAGTCATCTACCACCTGTTATGTATATTGCTTATACTGCAGTGATCTCTCCGCTTTAAAAAAAAACAACCAAAAACCTGGATGCCTGATTAAATTTTAGAAATTAAAGGTTTAAAAGTTTGGTATAGAGGAATGGGAGGTGATTAGGTCCATAATTAGATTTGACAGTTTTGTGTTTCTCAGTTATGTTTTAATTCTCCTGAGAACAGTAATATTTCATTGAATTGTTTCTCAACCTGAAGGTCATAGTGATTTTGAGTGCATGTCTAATGAATAGCAGAACTGTTTTGGTTTAAATCTGTAAAATGAGGAGGAATTATACTGGATTTAGGAGAGATTAAGAGTCTTCTTTCTCTTGAGAAATAAGGACCTGATCCAAAGCCAGTGTCTTGTCACTGAACTCAGTGAGATTTGACTCAAGCTCCTGATTAATGATCCAATACTGAGACCTATGGACATAATCAGCAGAGTAGGATTTCAGGGAGAACGCTCAGTACACATATTGGTAAAGCTTTATGTGGTTATGCGTTAAAATTGTACTGGGTATTTAAATATTGTGAGGAAAGAGTTTTTAAAAGAGAATATAAACAAGAAGACATCATTTTATTCATGAAGCTCATGTCGGACAGTGTAGAACTGCTGTGTGACACAGAAGAAGTATGGCCTTATGTATAAGGAAAAGAACTGGCAGTCCAGAGACCCTAGGTACTTTGCTGCTCATTTCTTTAATAACCTTGAGTAGTCACAGCACGAACTGGCATCTACTATAGTCAATGGAAAGACTTGGTAGTTGATTGTGGTCTTTCCATTGACGTCAGTGGGAGTTTGATGGGGTCCCTAATTTTGCTGGACCAAATTTTGTTGTGGTTGTATCTAAGGGAAAACACAACTTATCTGCAGAAGTCTTTGTACCTGTGACTTCTTATTGTAAATTGAATTTGTCAAACAGCCAGAATGGTTATTGGGCTAATTTTATCAATATTTTTAAAGTGCTATCAGACCCAGAGGCCAGCCTGTCAGCCCACAGCTGCCCTGACTAGGCCATAGGTTCTGACTTTTATTTTTCTTGTGCCTGACACGATGCCTGCTGTGGCTCTGTCCCACTTCCTACCCTGGCCCCAGCCCCCATGCACTGCCCTGGCTGGGAAGTTCCTCCAGGCCCAGCCCCTGCCCCAATCCCTCCCTAACCATGAGGGCCTTGATCTGCCCCACTCCCCCAATAGACTTACCTGCAGGCAGCTGTGGGAGCTACTCTCCACTTCTGCCTGGGGTTGTATTCCTGGACACGTGCATGTGTGCACGCACACACACAAACATGGTGCCCTCTGCATCCCACTCCCTGCAGCCCCTTGCAGGCTGGAATTCTGTCAGCCTGCCAAGGGAAACCTGCCATTTCCCATGTTTTTCCATGGTGAACAGAAAACCCAAATCCCTGCACAATACTAGGAATCTGGGACAAATGCTGCCCAAGAGTCATGCAGCTCAGGACTGGGACTTGATGTTCCCATTTTGGGACTGTCCCACCCAATTAGGGATGGGTAGTCACCCTTTGATCTCTTCCTGATGAGAGCCAGAGCCTTTGGGTCCCCATGTACTTGGTGCTTATGGACTGGGCTCCATGTGCTGCAGAATGGCTGGTTGAGGCACAAGCAGCCCCTGTGCTGAATCACCCTCATGACTCAGCCAGCATCTTCCCCTTCCCGCCCGCTGTATGAGGAGTCCAGTTGGAGCAGCCCTGGGTTGCCAAGGGACCCAGGGAGTCAGCCTGTTAGCCCAGGCCTGCTCTAACTAGGCTTTGCATGAGTGGCTGGCTGAGGCATGAGCAGCCCCATGCTGAAGCACCCTTTTGCTTCAAGCACCCCCTCTGTTGCATGTGGAGTCTGGTTGGAGCAACCCGAGCCTAGTCCAACAGGGCTCCACATGCCATGAGTGCACTGAAGCACTCTCCTGCCCCAGCCAGCTGCTTTGCAGCATGTGGAGCCCTGTCAGTGCAGGCCTGGGCTGGCAGGCTGAGTCCCTAGGTCCCCTGCCAGCCCAGACTACTTTGATGCTCTGGAGTTTATTTGTGTACAATAACTGGAAGTGTAGATGCACCCAGTGGGTTTTTGGTGCTTGATCTGTTAAAGCAGCCACTGAGTGGGGGGTGTTTTAGAATCACGGGGCATTTGTACACTTGTGCGCCACAGTGCCAGGTACTTTTATACATTTGTATGAACAGCGAAATGTGTGTCAGCACTGAGAAAATGGTGGCAATGTGCTTTTCAACTAAAACACATTGAAGGTGTTTTAGTTCAAAAGCACACCACTGCCATTTTTTGCATGCAGACATGTATTTTGCCATTTATACAAATGCACATGATGCAGCATCGGGTGCATCAGCTCCCGTGCTCTATAGACTTGATTAATCAAATCTGCTCTGATGTGCTGGATTTCTGGAGCATTGGAGCAGACAAAGGTACATGTTTAAATGCCCCTGGTTTTGGACTTTGATGTCTAATGTCTGCGCAAGTCCTGTTTTAAGCACCTAGTTCTATTATTAGCCTTAGTATACTTATGTTCCCCATCGGTAAAATGAGAATAATGGTGCTTCTTTATTTCAGCAGGTGTGGTAAAGTCAAATATATTAACTAATGTAGTCTATGAATATCTTACATTCATTGATGTTTTTAGGGGCTTAGGTTAAACTGAGATTATTAGATATTTTTCCTGAATAATTAATCAAAGCTAAGCACTGAAGCTCATGTTGGAAAAAGTCATTATCCATGTAAAATTCAATTAAAAAATATTCAGATATATTCAAATAATATATGCTTGTATATATTACATTCTGCTTATGGACATAATATTTGCATGGATATATGGATATGTTGTTTGTAAAAATACAGGTCTGTAGGGAACACACTATACCTATTCTTATAGGAGCAATGTGATAGGATTCCTTTCAAGCTGAATCTATATGTAAGAACAGCAAAAACTATTTATTGTTTAGGGGTCCAGAAGAAAAAGATTATCTGCACACAGAGGCATGGTAAACCTTTATATACATGGTGCATAATATCACACTAGTGATTCTCCAGCAGGGTTCTACAGTACTTTGGGGTGCCTCAAGAGTCTTTCCAAAATGTCATGGATGCTATTCAATGTTAGCACTGCCAGGTGTAGAAACACAGTTCACAAGATAATCCCAAGATTTCAAATGGAAATTCATAATGTTAACAACATTCTGACTTGTTGTGGTATATTTAAGTTCTTTGAAGACAAAGAATTGCCCAGTTACTTTTCTGTAGTAAAAAAATAAGTGAAAACCATAGAGCTGCCTATTTCTGAGAGATACCTTGAGTTTGAGGGATGCCTCTATTCTAACAAGGGGTGCCTTGAGTCTAAAAAGATTGAGAAGCACTGGATTATACTGTGGCCTAATGGTACAGAAGAAAGAACAGTTACAATCGTACAGTTCATATTTCCATATATATTAAAAATATATTTTCCCTAGAAAAGTTGCATACAATATTGTATCAGGCCTCACTTTCTCACTGGCTTTGTTGTGGAAGGCAGCAGTTTGAAACAGATGGGAAATGGAAAGTAAGTGTTTTTATGGGAGCCATTGCTGTTGCCAGCCAATGCCAGCTTTAAAATAGGTACAGAAATGCTGAAAGATGAATGTGATTGCAGTAAAGAAAGTTTGATTTGTAAGACCATGTCACATTTCATTCATTCACAAACACTACTATAGAAGTTACTGGAAAAAATAGTTGAACATGTGTACTATATACATAAAATCAATAATGGCTCTCTTCCAAAGCTGGCATTCCATTTTGGGGGGAGGTGAAAAGGCTATTTATTTGTGGCAGATAGCCAACAGTGCCTTACCAAAGGCACTCCTAAGGACTTTGTGAAATTCATTCATTAATAATAGTAATAATCAAAGAAGTCTATAATTCAAGAAGACAGTATGCAACAGTTTCACATGCATGCAAACACAATACTATTCTTACTCCTTAGAAGGAAAAAAAGTATAAAACATTTTCATAGTGAGGAAAACTATAGTAATTGTTACCTATATTTCTTCCCTACCCACCTTTCAGTCATGCCTGGATTTGTATTTACAGGTTGTCCTGTAACCACTGTACCTTCTTTCACAGAAAAGCCTCACATGCACAAGATTCCCACATTTTTCACATCTTGTGCATGTGAGGTTTTTACTTCTTTGTCATTCATTTATTTCTACTTCACAAAAAATGTCTTCTTATCCTAAACTTCCTGCTGCTTAGCCTACCCACTCCTCCAAGCAGGTGGGCAAGTCAGCTCAGGAAGGGAAGGAAGCTGGGCTCAGAAACTTTCCCCGTTCAAAACACACTAGCTAGAATAACTGCATTGCTGGTTAAGTTGATGTATGCTGCAGTAGGTATAGTTCTATGAAGTTTATTTCCTCTCTGTAACAAGAAAGTTTAGGAAACAGATGGTAACTCTGAAGATCACAGTCTATTCATGAAGCAGTGTAAGAAGTAACAATTCAGACTGCTATCAGTTACCCCCATCTTCCAGGCAACCAAAGCCAATCACTCCAAGTTACCATACACACTCAAATATAAGATGAGGTTTTTCCCTCAGTCAGCAAGGGGTGGGGGGGAAGCTCCTCATCTTACATTCATATACAAGAAACTTAATTAAATACATTGTCTATTATTAAGCTGCTGCCAAAAGTAGCATATGCTCAGTAATGGAAACCAAATATGAAAGTTGATTAAATAAAGTCAACACAGAGCATGAATATATAAATAAAACTCATAGCCCCTTTTGGGCAAAAGTACTGACAGGAAACTTTTGTTGTCGTTGTTACTATTATTATTATTATTTACAAAATATCAAAACATAAAACCTTTACATTGCATTAGCAAAACCATATTAGCTTATGCCTCATCATCTTTTCATCTTCCTAGATCTACTAGATCTCTCTTTTTTATAAATCTATCTCCCTCTCCTTAACCAGTTCTCTTGAGTCCCACCAGCTGTTATTCAGATCTACACAGTCCCTGTAATGTAGCACCCTTTCTGAAACAATCTGATGTGTTAGCAGCCAACCAAAGTCCTGCTGTTGCTTCTGCAAGCTTTTGTCAAACACCCCATTCCAAATTGTTTGTGCTTCTTCCCCCTATGAACCTCCAGACTGGGGATACAATCTTTTTTTCCCTATCCCATGCCTTGGGTTTTTTTTATGCTCTACTATCTCTGTTGAGGCTATTATTTGTATCCTGTGCCAATTTACAGATTTTACAGTCTTTTGATTTGTGACATTATCCAGGCCCAGGGTCATGATAGTGACCTTTTACATAAATTATATTCATGCAAAAACATCCCTGCATAATACTGGACAAATCCAGCCCCCTTATGCCCCTTCTGTGCAGAATAACTTGCATAATTTATATAAGCAAACAAAAACACATTTGGGAAGCCTCATCCTCCTTTCACATTTCCTAATATAGTGTTTTTCTCCTAAGCCTTTCCCTTTTGGCTTTCCAAAAGAACGCAACCAGTTCCCATTGAATCTTGGTGGTCCGTGATGGAGGGAACACCATGCCACATACCATAAGATCGGAAAAACCACTACCTTCATTACATTTATCTGTCCTGCCATTGATAGCTTACATCAAACATCAATCAACTCCCGTTTTTGGTTCACCTTCCCTTTCACTTTCTCCAAGGCCACTTCACTTGTCAGTCACATGTCCACTAGGGCTATGCAAAATTTCACTGGCTGTGTTGATTTGACACTGTTTCAACTCATCTCAAGCTCAAAACAGCAAAACCGAATCAAAACAAAGGGCTTTGAAACAAACAAGGCTAGGTGAAATTTTTTGAAAATTTCGAAACATTTCAAGTTTCAAAGCAGCCAGGTGATAGGAGACAGGGCTGCACTCCCAGTGGTTCCGCAGCCCCATGTGGCTCAGTCGGGAGTGCATCCCTGTCTCTCCCCACCTGCCACAGGCAGGCTGCAGGAAACTAATCACAGCACAGGGGAAGGGAACTGAGCCCACTTGCTCAGTTCCCCTCCCCAGCCCTACGATCAGGCTGGGGAAGGCAACTCAGCCCAGCTAAGCTGAGTTCCCCTCCCCACCACTAAGATCAAGCTGGGGAAAGGAACTCAGCCCAACTGAGGAGGGGTGCACTGAGGAGGGGAACTCAGCTCAACTGGGCTGAGTTCCTTTCTCCAGCCTGATCTTAGTGCTGGGAAGGGGAACTCAGCTCATCTTGGCTGAGTTCCTTTCCCTAGCCCGATCATAGCGCTGGGGAGGGGAACTGAGTGATCAGGCTCAGTTCCCTTCCCCAGCTCCCCAGTCCCAGGCAGCAGCAGCTAGCTTCCCTTCCTCATCTGGCAGGCAGATCGGGGACCTGCAGCCCCAGGAGAACTGGTACAGCCCCCACAGCACTCCCGGGGTAGCGGGCCCCCATCTTCCTGCCAGATGAAAGAGGCTGTTTCGAGCTTCCCCATTATAGCATATGGGCAAAACATCGAAACAGCATTGAAAGGGCATCACTGTTTTGACTAAATGAAACAAAACAGCAGCTTCAAATTGAAATGAAATTCAAAACAAAATGCTGTTCCATCAAAACTTTGAAACTCAAGTCAAAACGGAATGGTGCTGTTTTTAACAGCCCTCATGTTTACCTCCATTCCCAATATCTTGATTTGGTCTGTTGTGACCTGTAACCCCAGTTTTCCCATTCCTTCCAGCTTCCCAACCACCGGGCACTTTTTTTTTCATACTTTTAGTACAAAATACACTTTTTCATATTTATTTGTATGTCTTATCACCTGTTCTAGGGACATACTGTCTCTTGCTAAGATATGAACATCGTTCATGTACAACATGCATTTTGCTTGCATGCCCTTGCCTCCAGGGATTGATATGCCCTTGATTGCACAATCTGTCCTGATTCTCTGTGCCAATGACTCTGATGCAGATGAACTAGAATGGTGACAGGGGGACCCCTGTCTTGTGCCTGATCTGACTTTGATTTCCTCTATTAGATGACCATTTACACCTACCCATACTCCTTTGTATAAACTCTTGACCCAAACTTTCTATTTGGTGGGCCCTCCATCTTGTTTAGCATGCCAAATGCACTCATATTCCACCTGGTCATATGCTTTTTCTAAATTGAGATTCAGGAGTGCCACATTCAATCTTCACTCTTGACAGTACCAAATCATGTCTCTTATTAGCAGCAGCGTCATAGTTACTACTCTACCAGGGACTACACTAGCTTGACTACTGTGGACCACCTTTACCATAACTTATATGGGTCTATTTGCTAGCACCTTGGCCATTATCTTATAGTTTAGGTTCAGTAAGGTTATCAGCTTCCAGTTCTCCTTTCTTGTACAACAGTGCTATTATTCTTGTGTCCATACCTGCCCCCAGCTGCTCCCTGTCCAGACACTCCTGGAACACCACAACAGGTCCACGCTTAGTGTGGCTGAAAAACTCTTGTAAAACTCTTGTAAAATTATGCTGGGAGCCCATTATTCCCCAGGGACTTTCCTACCTAGAAGGTTCAGGATGCCTCCCATAGTTCTTCTAATGTATGCATCTTTTCCAGCTGCTGCCTCTCATTTTTCTCCAAATTCTCCTCTAACTCTACCAAAAAGGAGTCAAGGGCTCCCTAATGCAATAATCTGCTGAAGTATAATTTTTGGTAAATTTCCTTCAACACACTCAGTATCTCTTCTGTCTTTGTTAGCCACACTCCACTTTCATCCCACACTGCCTTTATACTCTTTTTTCCCTTTCCTCCAGGCAAAGTAGGAAGACCATTCTTCTCCTCCCTCTACCAGGTGGCCTTTGTGGGGAAGATGTTTCTGTTTTTTCTCTCTAAACCACTCTTTAATAGGTTATCTGTGTCTCTAATTTCCTCCACTACTAGGAATCCCTTCTCTGCCAGTGTCACAGGAGACGCTGCAGTCTCCATTTCAGTCCTGTAAACCCTTTCCACATTTCCCAGGCTCTTTTTTTCCCCACATTCTCACAAAAGGCTCACATTCTTTCTCTAACGTCTTCCTACTATTTCAATCCTCTTGTATACATTCCTTTCATTGCTTTCCATAGTGGCTCATATGACATTTGCACATTTTGTTCGTCTTTCAGTAGTCTTGTATTTAACTTCCACTGCTCTCTGCTTGGTATTCCTTGCTTTCCTACTATCAACACCTCATCTGCTTCCCCTTCCCTCATCAGTGTCCCCTGCAGCCCCTCCCCCCACCCCCTTTTGCCTGCCATACTGTCCTTGTCTTCTTTTGACTGTATTTCCTCATGATCTAGGGCAGATGTGGAACACATGACCCAATTCTTTGCACAAATTACACTTTCATTTCTTCTTACACTCTCACACTCATGACCCTTCTCTCTGCACACCATGTAAAACTTGTATGGCCATTGCCAAATTCCTCTCTTTCTTGCACCTCAAAAATAACTTCTGACATTTTTAGTAAGTCATCAGTCCTCTTTGGGACTCTAAGATGATTCCCAGAGGCAGGTGATTCCCTGTCTATCCCTACTAAGTCCACCAGAGTAATACCTAAGCTCTCCAGGCCCCAGACCATACCCCATCCAGGTCTCAGACTTTGTCCATGTTCTCCACTCTCTCACAGTGCCTCAATAGCCAAAATCTGATATTCTTCACTTCAATAAAATCTGTATACATTTTAATTGTGACTACTCTTTCTCAGGTGTCAAAATGTGCCAGGACAGGGTCTTTCTGATATTCCTTGTAGGTATCCCAGAATTCTTGGTATGCCATCTCATCCCTAAATGTTACCTCCCCGTCCAAGTTTCTCAGCATCTGGATTAGGCAATTCATATCAAGCACCCAAAGCTTAAGCATCTTCTGAAGTATCAGCCTGCTGAAATGCAACTGAGTCATCTGTAGCTTGGAAATACCTGAGCAAAAGCTTTCTCTTGTGGAGATCCTTATGCAGAACTGCTTCCTTTTTCCTGGTTCTCATCCATTGTCCTCCACCAGGTGTACCAACTCTAATCTATTGACCTTCATGAGATGGACAATAGATCTGTTTCATCTCTTTCCTTGTCACCATTCCAAATGTTGTGTTTTTATCACTTCCACTGCCACTCCAGTTGCCGGTGATCCCTCCTAAGCCTTCCAGCCAGACCAAGCAATCATCCTGATCTTGGCCCATAGGATGAGAAGGGATCTACTGATAGGAACATACCCCAAGGCCAAATCACGGAAGCCTATTTGAATAAGGTATATGGTAGTCCCCATTGAGCACAGTACCCCTCATTATCAGCACCAACTCTTTGTCAAGTCATGGTAAGCCATTACATAGCACACATTTCAATGTCTTTTTCACTCCCACAGCTGAACCATGCCTTTCTTTTCCATTTCCAGTTATTCCTGTTTCTTTCCCAGCATCAAATATGTAGCAAACATCACCAAACAGTTCATCCAGAATCCCTCTTTCATCTTTCTCTCAGCCTGTCACACATGATTAGTATGGCTCTGCCATCCATGAGGCGGAGCTGGACCAGGTTGCCCTGTGCCTAATCTGCATATACATTTTTGGAGGATGGCAGGACTCATGGCAAGACTACCAGTTCCAGTTGTGAGTGGAGGGGTAATTATCACATGGATCCTTTGCAGGAAGTATTTGAAGTACACACACATACTGAGCGGTACAGAGCTATGGGGTCAACATGGCTTAGAACACTGTTGACTCTGCTGGAGCCCAGCCTAATGAATTATATGGTACATTATGAGCCTTTTGAGTTTTAACTAATATCATGCATAATTTGCACTATATATAAGTAAGTACAGAAGTGCTGCTTAAAAGTGTGTTTATGAACTACATATGCTAAAACTTACAGCAGTTTCAAAAAAGGTTAAAAATATTAATTCTGGAACTAAGACTATGAGTACCTGTATTCATTTCCCTGTATGTAAGTTACTATAGATATGTTTATTTCAAAGTCAGTGTTTTCAAATATGCCCCTCACTTCCACATGCTCAGGGACAGCACAGTCTGACAATAAGAGGTGGGGGCAGGCTGCAGGTAGAAGTTGGGGGGAGGCAGAGGGCAACAGGGCCACCTGGCCCCCTGCTCCTCCCCCAATTTATTTCCCCTGCTGTAGTAGTGGGACAGGGCCAAATTGAAGGCAAACCTCTAATAATTATATTCTAAACCTGGATAATTGTAACAAATATATACATTTTCCATATATAGAATCTAATTATTGGGAGGTCATCTTTTATTCAGAGTCATCTTATATTTGAATAAATACAGTAATTAAAATTTGAAGATAGGATGTTAAGGTGTCATTATGGCTATATGGGCCATGAGAGTGGCACAAAATGGCTGGACTAGAACTGGAGACCTACTTACATATCTCTGAACTAGAGTGTAAATAAATGTTAGGGAGTATGAATGAGTAAACTTCAGATATCAAGGTGCCAAGAGAGAAGAGCTGACCAGGTAACACAATGATGTAAGAACTCCTCAAATTTTAACTTACACCTACTTTTTCCTTTGGCTTCTCAGGCAGTGAAACATAACTTTAACCTTACTCATCAATCCATATATATGTCTAGTGAATCTAAGAACAGGGGTGATCACAGAAACTCAGGGTAAATGTATGGTACCTTTGCCTTACACATAACCTCTGAATTTTACCTTGTATTTTCTGTCAATAATTCTCAGATGACCATTGCACAGACATTATTTTAGCTTGTTAAACAACCTGACTTAATATCTAGTATAGTTCATGCTAATAATTACAGCTGGTCAGAATATTCTGATTAAGTCTTCTTTTGATGGAAATTGCCAACTCATTCAAACCAAAATGGATTGCAGAAAAGGTCAGTTCTGACAGATCTCCTGATTTAAAGAAAATAAACAAAAAGTTGAAATGTGTTGAATGTGGCTTTCACTTCAATATTTTCAAGAAGGAAAGAACAACTTTGATTTTTCCTGGTCAAAATGACTTCATTTTGAAATTCTGGTTTACTTTTTACTGAAAAAGGTTAAACAGAATAGAATGAATCAAGCAACATTGCCAAAAATATGAAAATGTTTAATCTGATTTTTTCTTTCAGGTTTTTCAGGAATGAAACAAATTCAGTGCGTTCAGAAGAAGATCCAGGATTTTTTAAAGGAGTGTGTGGGAGCAGGACCAATGTTGCAAGGGTGGCTGTACCATCCCACTCCCAGCCAGTCTGCCCCCACCACCACACCTCTGCTTGGCAGCAACATCCCAGGCCTTTACAAAATCCCTCAATCAGGTAACAATATCTTCCTCTCTCTCTTCCCTTCCCCACTCTCTTCCTACAGTGGCACATCCCATCCTCTCCCCTGCCCACCACTGCTACTGTCCCCAACTGACATGGTGACAGGGGAGGCTCCAGAGTTGCTCCTGCCCATTCCAGCCAAGCTTAACCAGATACAGCAGTGGTGGCAGAAGTGGGCAGTGGTGGTGGTGGCAGCAGTGGGCAGGTTCCCTTCCCCCATGCTAGCTCCCAGGCTGGCAGGAACATCTAAGAGGACCAGGCAAGTTGGAGGAACCCACCTACTACTATTGATGTCCCCAACTGATTCTGGCTCCCCTCAGAGCCTAGCTAGAGTGGGCAAGAGAAGCTCTGTAACCTCCCCCCCTATCACTGCCCATAGGGCAGCTAGAAACAGCAGCAGGGGAGTGTGGGAAACAGAGGGGAGGTGCTATGAAATACAGAGGGGAAGGGGGCAGAAAATACTTACCCAATTTAGGGACTTAAAAATGCCCCCAGCTGTTGCTCCTGCAGCATTGTCAACTGAAATGGGGGTGCGTCTGCACAACTGCACCCCACTGATTCCAGCCCTAAATGTATTGACTTTCTGTCTTGATTTATGAGGGAGAGAAAAAAAAAACCCTTGAAATCTGGAAAATTCGTGGAGAGGGGGAATCTGTTTTCCCTCTACATCTACTAATAAATAAAGCATTTTTTTTATCCAGAAATAATAGCACTATAGCAGTTACATAGAAGCCCAGAGCACCACCTTACATTTGCTAAAGTTATCAGTATACATGTTATCTAGTGATGGGATTGAACATAATCCTAACTGTTACACAATACCAGGAAACTACATAGTTAGACATTACCACTAGCTTTCTTTCAATGCGGGAAAGGACCCTGCCCTGGTTTTCCAGGTACGAGACTCCAGGTAGACTATGGAGTTTTAACACATTAAAGAAAAGAAACAAAAATAAGATTAGTTGTATGACCCCACTCCCACACATCAGCAGGCATTCAAACCACAGATTCATCTTAAAGAATGTATTGCATCCTTTTTTTTTAGGAAAAAAAAGTAATCTCTTTGTCTTTGTTAATATTCCTCTCCCACAGCAGGTTTTAAAATCTGAGACTTGTTACTGAGTATGTGGGTGTGTAAATTGTAAAGACTAGGATTTTTGGTTTCTTTCTTTCTCATTTGAAAGCTTTTCACACTGAGATAAGTGATGGCTGATTTACAAGACTCACAGTCAAATGCCACCCCTCCTTTGGGGGGAGGAGTTACAGAGCATGGAATTGATGCTGTCCCTTGGTTCCCAATCACCTCTGAATACACCATCTGTGCTCCTTATTTATACTCACCTGCTGTCTAATCAACACCTTGCTAAGCTTCACACCTGCACATTTTTAACCTCACACTACTCCACATTACCTATTAACTCTGTGCATGATACCTTGCACAGCATGTTACCTGCTCCCCTTCAGAAAATGCTGTCACAGAATCTGAACCTGTTCTGTGTTGTTACTATAGTGAGTGATACAAGTTCCTCTTACTGTAAGCATTCAGTCTTCACCTGAATCCTAATGTAACCCTGGCACATGGCTCTACCCATGTGCCACGTCTGTATGTTGCAATCCTGGGTGCCCAGTAGCATAAGCCTCACTTGGCTATCCTAAGAGCTGAAATGAGGCTTTCTGGCAGGGAGGGCCCTTTAAACTCTTACAAACCCTTTGCAACCATAGACAAAATTATTTACAAATATTTAATTATATACAATTTAAATATATACAGAATAATTACAATTGCAAATTGTTTCCAAAATAACTCTATACATTTCACAAAAGAAGCACTGGTGATACAGGGATAGTCACTTGGGTGCTCATGGGGTTCACAAGCTGATAACCTTTCAGGTATGATACAGGTTAAAGGAGAAGCATAAACAATAAGTAGATGTTGAAACACTGATCAATTGCTCAGTATTAAAAGAAACAGTCCCCAACTCCTCCCACTAGCACCGTAGCAGTTCCTTCATGGCTGGGGTCCTCCCATGTCGGCCCAGGTGTCACCATGCTGCTGACAGCTGCTCCCACGTCTGGGCCCCTGCAACACACAATGTACACTGCTCTGGCCCACACCCCCTGCACAGTGGGTCTTGGGCTGCAGGATAAAGCAGATACTTTTCTCCCATGGGTGAACACAGGTGCACTGGGTTGGGCTCCTGCAGCCCATGCCCCTCCCTTTAGGTCACACACACACCAACCAAGTGAGTCACTGTGGCTGAACCCGCACAGCCATCTCCCTGCAGTGTGCACCCTTCTCTCTCCCCTTTTTAGATTTCATAGCTTTCTAGGGTCGGAAGGGACCTTTTACATCATTGAGTCCAACCCCCTGCTCTGGGCAGGAAAGAGCGCTGGGGTCAAGTAACCCCAGTCAGGTGCTTGTCTAATCTCCTCTTGAACACCTCTAAGGTAGGGGAAAGCACCACCTCTCTTGGAAGTCCATTCCATATTTTGGCAACCCTCATCATAAAGAATTTCTTCCTGGTGAAGAATTTCTCCTTCTCTCCCTCAAAGGGGAAAAAACTCCACGCTTTTAAAGCAATCCTACCAGACAATCCAGAGGCTGGGATTTTCATGGGCTCTCCCTAATCATCCCTCTTTGATTTCAAACCCCTCTGGCTGGGATTATTCTTTCCCTTTATCAAGATGTTCCTGTCTGAAACAGATTCATTTGCCCTGAGTACAGGCAAATTTCCTTTGCCCCAGTATAGTGTCTCTGAAGGGACAAGCCTCATTGTGGGACACCCAAAACCTTTCTACAAATGTAAACAAGAAGGGGATAGATTACATAGACCTCTACACAAGCATAACTAACCTGTACATAGTCTACAATTACCCTGGGAAAAATCAAGGGTAAAACTACACTTGTGTAAATGTCATGTGACCTCATCTGTCCCAAGGTAGTTGTTTGATATAGGCATACACACTATTACATGCTCCCCTGCCATTACTGTAATAATACCTACTTCAAGGAGCTCCCCTGGAATAATTGTTTGCCTATCTGTTTTAGCTTCTGGCATACAAAACTGATGTAGGTTACACAGCATATTTATGTTAGTATAGCCAAGTAGCACATCTCTTACAAACCCACAATCATAGTGCTGTGTGTTCACACGTGAGTGCACATATACTCATGCTTTACTATACAGGTAGTGGCATTTTAGTCCATTTTTGTGGTAAATAATTTATTATATGCTATATTATGTTTATCATATATATGATAGTTTAGATACGTTTCAAAGCCAAAGCTAATTTTGCCATTTAACACTTAACTGCAATATCTGCAATAAATAGGGGTGTGTGCTGTGACTTAAATTTATAACAGTGCTTGGGGTTTTCTGGTTGATCTGCTTGGCATTAGGCATACTTAAAAAAAAACCAGTTGGAATGTGTAGTGAGCTCTTGATTCTCTAATGTCCTGTGTAATAATGTGTACATCTGTACTATGGCTGAAACCTGGATATTCACTGCTAGTGCTTTGTGTTCATCTTAGATGGGTATAAATGATTACACAAGCAATGAAGATCACCAGTAGGGCTTTATCTTTTATAAAACAGAACCCTAAAATGCAAGGATGGAAAGCCATGCTGGGAGAGAAATTCAGTAATTCATGTTACTAAATCTGATATATTCACAACTACAATGAACAATTCAAGAGTATAAGGAACTATGGTATAATGTAAACAACATAGGTTACTGTATGCCATGATTACAAAGCCAGTGCTGCACTGGACACTCCTGCTTTTAGCCTTGTCATGCATCTTTTCTTCCCTACTGCCAAGCTGGTGATAAAGAAAATATGCAGCCAACTATGCTATCTTTATAAACAGCCAAGGTTTTCCCTTCAGTGTGCAGAATCATTAGATGATGATTAATTTGCCCTTTGACCTTCTGCAACAGAGAACTAATGCAGGGCTTGTCCTCTACATGCAATGCCATCATTGTCATCTAAAGTGGATCAACACTGAGTCATGAATCTCTTTCCCCTTTCCTGCCTTTGTGAAGGATCCTTAGCAGGTGTTAACTGTTATAGTCCCATCAACTTCAAAGCACCTTTGACAAATTATGCCAACCAAAGGTCAGTCCCTTACATATTCTGTTTAATCTTTTCTCTGCCTGGCCTCTATTACTCTTACTCTGGAGGAGTTTTGGTGGAATCAGAAACTCCTCATAGACCCAGATCCCCTAAGCCTCCCTAAAGATCCCGCTAGCCCCCTCCACCTGCCCAAGCCCCCCACGGACCTTGCTAACCCCTGACCCCCCATGAATCATTCTAGCTCCCCCAACCACTCCAAACCTCCACAGTCCCCACTAGATCCCCAGATCCTCCCAAGCCCACCTGCTAGCACCCCATTCCAACTTAATTTAGATTGGGTGGCCATTTTTAACCCAATCTAACCTCCCTGAAGGTCTGTACATACCCTGAATTCTACATTGAATAAAGCTTACTGTATACTTTATTCCAAGACATAGAACAGAGTTAAGGCTGAGAGTACATAGTAGTAATTTTAAAGGTAAAACCATTACAGGGACACTACAGTTAACTCCAAACCAAGCATGAGTCATCATAAAATTTAAGTGAAAGCCCCTTAAAAGAAATCCAAACACATTAAGGTGCCAAAGCAGTGTATTTCAATGCTTTAACACTGCCCTATCGTGATAGTGTGCTATGCCATAGCATGACAGATTTTAGTGTTTCTTGCCCTGAATTTGAGTGTTTTCTGTTAGATTAAACATGTTTTTAAAGACACCTTTTGCTTATTTTTTATTTTCTCTGCCTTATTTTCTAGCGTGAATAGGGTGAAGAAGGAAGGTTGGAATGGAAACATACCTTTATGTTTCCATACCTGATCATGTTTTGACTGAAGTGCATCTTTTAACTCTGTGGGCACATCAACATGAGATGCTACTGTATAGTGTTTCCAGCACATTTATTTAGTACTTGTATAGTACTTGTATAGTACTAGTATTTAGTACTTATACTAAGTACTAAATAAATGTGCAGTAATGACAGTTACTCTGACTAACGATAGACACACTGTTTTCTGGGTTTTTAATGCTGAGTACTGATTTCTCTGTAATTTAAGGGCTCCCCCTGCTCTCCTTTTTAAAAGCTACCTGCACAGTTTAACTGGGGTAATAGCTCCATGGAGAAATATTCAAGAACTGTTCTTCAAGCTAGCATACAACTTTGTGACTTGTGGTTTGTTCCAAACTACTTTGGCCTTTGGAAAAAGTAGGAATTCACTCTTGAATTGTTGTGCTGCACAGTGCTTTTATTAGTACATGCAAAACCTCCAGGCCTTTAAAAAGATCAATCAGTCAATGGGAGTGCAACATAAATCCATTGCAACTGAAAAAAAAGTATCATTCACATCTGTCAGTCATAGATCATCTTAATGACCTCAGAGAGAGGTAGATAACTCTGTGTTAGTCTGAAAACAGGAAGAAGTCAGGGTAGATCTGCACCTGAGAGGTTTAATCAGTGATGCATACATAAGCTTTCATCTTGTACTGTAAAGGGACTGCAGGAAACAGAGGTTCTAAAGAGAAAGTAGTGATTAAAATACAAGGCATGTGGTGGGGGAAGGAAAAAGGAAGGGGCACTGCTGAGAAGTCAAGGTGTGTAGGAGAGAGAAAAAATAAAGCAGTTAGCCAGGGATGTTAAAAGCTAATCCAGGTATAACCTTGATGACCTTGTCAGCTTCATTTTCCCAGTCCCAGATTAAGATATCTCCTTGCTATTGGACAGAGGCTGATTTCTACAAGAGCTGCAAGTTCATAAGGACCAAGCATTCAGGCTCTTCTCTGGGCTTGTCCTTCAACTCAGAACTTGGTCCTTATCTGGTGTATGACAGGGACACATCCAGCCCCCATGCCCACTTCTGTAGTCCTTCCAGAGTCAGTAAGGGTAATATTTTCTGCTATTTATTCAGAAAATGAGTACTCATCCTTTTACCAGGGTTAGTCTTCATAATGCTCCTGTGAAGAGTTAGGGCTCCATAGGACTTCAAAAAACCCTTTATAAATCAGTGACATTTAACTTAAGTAACTGCCCAGTAGAAACTCTTGATACATATAGATAGTCCAGCTCCCCAAATTAGCGTGGATACTGGAAGAAATTGACTTGCAATAATATGACCTGCAGTAATATAAAGCTTTGTCTGGGCTAATTTACTCTGTTGTACCCAGTGGCATAGCCAGATCTTTCAGCACCTGGGGCAGAAATAGGCATGGGGCGAATTATGCTGACCAGTGGAGAGTGGGAGGGTGAAGGCATGAAGAAGGGAGAGGGAGAGTCTTATCTGCCCAGCTCCCCTCACTCCAGAGGCAGCTGCTACTGCTGTGGCTGCTGTTGCAGCAGCTCAGGCATTGGCACAGGTTCCCCAAAGGCAGCTCCTGGTGCCCCATTCACTTTTCCCTTCACCCCAGGCACAGAGCTGTGCCTCCCATGGCAAAGCCTCCCAGGGGGTCATCATTCCACCCCATTCCCTCTAGATTGGGGTAAATAAAGAGCCAGATATGGTTGCAGTGGACTCCATTTCCCAGCCCCCCCTGCACATGGCTGGGGCCGGTCTCCACGGAGACCTCAGCTGCAGCTGCAGGGGAAAGCTCAAGGCTGGGGTTGCCATGGAGACCAGCCACAGCCGTCCTGGTAGTGCACATGGCAGAGCAGAGCAAGGGGCTGCTCTGGAGCCACTGGGAATTTGCAATGGAGCCAAACAGAGCCATGATCTGTAGCCTGCATGCTCTGGGCAGGGGCGTGCCAGCAGGCAATCAAAACTCTGCCTCTGCTCCAGACCAGGTTGTCACCACTGCAAAGAGCCAGGGCAAAGCCATGATCCCCTGCTTGTGCATCCCTGCCTAGAGCATGCAAGCTACAGATTGCAGCTCTGCCCCAGCTCCAGAGCAAGCTGCCCTGATTGCAAGATCCCAGCAACCCTGGAGCAGCCCTCTGACCTGCTCTGCCACACGTATTGCCAGTGCTACTGCAGCTGGTCTCCATAGCAGCCCCAGCCTTGAGCTTTCCCTTGCAGTTGTGGCTGGGGTCTCCATGGAGACCGGCCCCAGCCATGCGGCAGGGGCTGCTGGGACATGGAGTCCAGCTGCTGGTTGAATTGGCCATTTTGCCCACCTGTGCTTTAGATGCACTACTGGGTATTTGTCTGCACTTGACCCAGGTCCTACAGCCAGGCAGAACATGCCATGGTAAAAACTCTGGGGGAACAGGGCCATACTGGTGCCTCCTCTCAATCAACACCCAGGGCAGATGCCCTATTTGCCCCTTCTGTCCTCCATCCCTCCATTTACACTACTGGTTGTACCACAAAGACATACCATAACTCATTGCAGCTCACAAATATGCTGTATACAAATTAGCAGCACAGGAATTATGATATTGCAATGGACCATTTAAAAATTACCTGAGTTGTTGATTTTTCCTGCTTGTGTCCTGACTGATATAGAAATTAGGTGCAACCTAATTTAATTATATATAGTATATATACAAGTTTTTCATACAGATAGAATTCATATGAAGAATCTATATGATTATGTTACTAAAATCGCATGGGACTAAGCAATTATGGACATCGGTGCTTTACTTCTTATAATTGTTTTTAACATTTCAGTTCCTAAACTAGTTAACAGATGTATTAGTTAAATTCTATTCTTGAGTTAATTCTCAATTTTATTCTGCTTTAAAGGAAAAAAGTGCTGTAATTTCAAGTAGGATCTTAAATACATAACAAAGAACCGAATCCTTGCTAAAAGTGCTAAATTGAACTTAATCTTTACCACAGAACTATAACCATAATCTACTACTGAAAAGAGACTTTATATGGCCCATGATTTACTGTGTCTATATATGTCAAAATGACAAATTGCTAATGTATGTTTCTGTATTGGAAGTATCTACAGACTTTCAACCATGAAGATGCTACATAAACACAGTTCACAATCAGTGACATTGTAGCTCTAATCAACAATAATCCAAGTAATGAGTTTATTATGTGCCTATATCAATGGCATTCTACTGCAGTGATTCAGCATTAAAGTGTTTCTGCCCTTACTACAGTGAAATGCAATTAATTTAAAGTTCAAGGTAGCTCACACAGCATGAAGATCTCTAATAAATGAATGTGAAATATTACAAATGTAATATATGAACAGCAATGAAATCAGGCTGGAAATTCCCAGGTGGCTGGAATTTATTGGGTGGAAAGGCATTTCTCAGAAAGACCTTGATAGGGGGGAAAAAACAGTTCTATTTTCTGTACTTAGATCTGTTTCAACTTGCAAAGCATATTTAGTTCCAGCAAATGCACTATGCAGCAGACACATTCCTGTCCTCAAAATCCCAGCCAAGTATTGAGATTACATCTTTGTTTAAATTATAAGATAAAAATAGAGCTGCATGAATATTTAGTGTTGGCTAATATTAGTATTCCACCCCCAGTGAAATTCAGGTTTAGATACCGATCTATGTATCAGAGTGCAGTAATATGAATTGTAAATAAACATCTCTTAATGTTCACTGTGAACATCCAGTCCACTGTCCAACAGTTGGTGTATCTACACATGCATTTACTCTGACCCAAATTTACTACTCTGGAATGAGGGGTTTTGGGCAGGCATCTATATATGCAGGGATTAGGGAGCAAATTTGTACCGAGTCCCCTGCAGCCCTGCCATGGGCCCCTGCAACCACTGGGAGCAGCTCCAGACTCACCCTGGCTGCTAGTCCAGGGGCTGAAATGGAACACCAGGCCAGGAGACAGCTGCCAGAAGGCTGCCTGCTTCTGGGGTGGGGACAATTGCAATTGGGGAGTGGCGGGGCTAGGAGACATGAGTTCAGGCTGGAAGATAAGTATCTCCCAGCAGCAGCCGCATGGTAGTGGAGCTACTGCTGGGAGATAAGGGTCTTTCAGCCCCCACTCCCTAATTCTGATGGTGGAGTGGGGCCCAATCACGATCTCAGAGCAGGGGGCTTAGAGCTCCCTGCTGCCAGGGCAGGGGGACATAGACCCCACCCGGGCTCTTGTTGCAGAGCCTGTCCTGGCAGCAGGCAGCTCCTGCGGACAGGAAGCTATCTCCCGCCCCCTGGTGGATGGCTGACCGGGAGCAGATTTTGCTCCCAGTCAGGCATCTACACAAGCATTATGGCACTGTTACTAATCCCGAGTAAATTTGCTACTTGCATTTGCAGGTAGCAAATTTACTCAGGATTAGGGAGGTTCATTGTGAAGTAAGCAAATGCATGTATAGACACACATACTTACTTTGCAGTAGACTATGCTAATGAAAAGTTAAGTGTCTCATGTAAATGAGCCCTATAAGTACAAACTGAACACCCTTTTCTTGCTAGAAAATAACTGCAAGATATCTATTACATAGCTTAGCTCAAAATGCCTTTGGCTTTTTTCCAAGGTTTTCTCTCTGAGTGGTGTTCAAGACACAAGCCTACATCAGCTCTTCTCTTCGATCTGCTCCAAACCACCCTGTTATGCTCTAAGCAGGTATTGAGTGACCTGAGTCCACTACTTAGCAAAAAAAGAAAAAGAAAAAAAACCAAACAAACGTAATGTAAGCATAGACTTCTCATGACTATAAGACAAAATATATAATATAAAATTGTTAAAAAGGGAAAAAAAATGGCTCAAACTACTCTAGGAGTTAAGTGCTCCAAATCACATAGCTTTGTTTTACAGGCTCTGTTGCCTGTGTTCAGTACATTATCTCACTTAGGACCAATATTACTGTTAAGACAGTAAGCTTTAGAAGGTAAGTACCTTGCCTTTTATACTTTTATACAGTGCACATAAATGACAATACATAATTATATCTACTAAGAAGAACCATTGTTAATAAATAAAATAATATTTTATATGAAAATAAATATAGGTATAAAGTATTAGACCTTATATTGGGATGTGGTAAGACCTCTTGCTACCACTCCCGAGATATAAGTTTGTGTGGCTCTGGGCATGTGTCAAAAATTGCCCCCAGTTGACCTATCTGTAAATGCTATCTGGGCAGTGAGGCTTAAGCCAGCATTGGCTAAATATCATTATAGCTCAGTCATTCTCTTGTGTACCATTGGTTCCAGAACCTGAGATGCCTAAAGCAGGCTGGACCATGGCCATTCAGCTCAGGCAGAACTTTGACTCATTTTTTTGGAATGGGAGATGGTATTTAGGGAGTGTAGTAAAGTAGAACAAATGCAGGTATATAAACAGCAAGATTTATGAAACTTGTGAAGGTACTAACTTACTTTTCTGGAGGGGGTGACTTTCCTATTCAACAGTGCTTTTAATAGATCACAAAATAAAGCTACTCCAGGTTATTCCATTTTTCTTTTTTTTTCCCAGTTATCAGTAGCAAAGGCACTATCAGTGAGTGTGGATAAGGCTTTAGAAGGGATTGATTTAAAGGGATGTTGATACTTGGCACTACATTATCAGCCCACTGCCTGCTCTATGGCACTCAATAATATCTCTGCCTGGGGTGCCAGAATTGCTGGTTATGATTAAGGGGGGAAATGTTTTAGTTTGTTTAAGTTTTAAAATTAACCTAGAAAAAGACAAAGAACAAGGGAGTTTGATGAAAAAATATTACAGGAGTAACTCCTTTTCTCTGGGTAATTAGTACCTGCTCTTTTCCCCAAATATAGATCTCCATGTATTACTCTCCTATTTATTAAGATTAATAATAGTATGAAGTTTCAATAGCCCTTTTTCCTGTTTTGGTATGTAATTCATGTTTTTACCCACTAGTGTTAGCACTTGCTCTTGTTTCTCTCACATGCATCCTGAAATACAATTCTGCCAACAAAAGACAATTGATTACCATATGTTAAATTAATGAGCCCTGTAGAATATATAGTATATAATATAGTATATAATAAATGCCTCACTCTCACAAATTATTAAATGAATGTGCTTATTTTGCAGGACCAATACAATTAAGTCTCGTCGCTATTATATACAACTTGCAGAATAATGGTATCGGTATCACCTAATCAAAAGAAAGGAGCACAGTAAACATTAATGTGTGAGGTAAGACAATGTGAGGAAAAGCAACCACTGCCAAAATAAGAAGACACTATGCAAATCATTATTTTATGCATGCAGCTAAAAATGTTTGCTAGAATATACGATCTTTAGTAAAGTTTAACCTAATTAAAAGCAACCTCATGGTAATCAGCAAGTTAATAAATCTAAACCTTCACAGACACTTCGAGCCCCTAGCGTCTGTGAAACTATGAAATAATGAAACTAGTGCCATAAAAATGTTCAGTAACTGAGTAAATATATCTAATAAATAGGGATCCTGGTTTTCTCTGATAAAAAAATCACCAATTTTCAGGTTAAACAAAGTAACCCAAAATCCATATTTTTTCCGTGATTAAAATGATGCACCACTAATAGATAGATAGATAGATAGATAGATAGATAGTGGTGTTTCATCGTGATCACAGAAAAATGTTGATTTTGGATAACTTTTTTTAACCCAGAAATTGGGGACATTTTTTTATCAAAGAAAACCAGGATGCCTGAAAAATAATGTATCTAATGAATTCTCCTGTTCTATATATTTCTGTAACACTTATGAGGTAGTAAGTTTTTCAAACATCTTTCAGTCAAAATTATTCCAGGAGTGTTTGTGTTTCTGTTATTGTTTTTGCTATTGTTTGCTGTGTTTATTATTAGTATTATTATTATAATAAAGAATCACAACAATAATTTTTTGGGTTAATTGTGAAAATGTCTCTGAGGGTATTCAGTATTCTGCCCAGATATGCTAGTTGTGATTGACCAGGTAAAAAGCATGGCATTGTTTTTTGCCTTGCCGAATTGGTTCATAGGTCCTTTCTTCCTACTTGAACACTTAGCATCCAAATTTAAAGTATGTTTCCTTGGGAGCTAGTGCAAGCAATTTTAAGTCATTTTCTGAAAACTTTCATATCAGCCAGCTATCACACAGATGTTCACAGAAAGCAAAGAGAAAAATTCTGCTTGCAGCTCTTGGAGTAATTGTCTAGCTCTAGTCTAGTCAATACAAATCAATAGCATTTATGTCCAAACACAGCATCCATGATCTCATGATCATATTTAGATTTACATTACATCTGTCGCAAGATGATCTATTTATTATAACACTGAATAAAGTCAAAACAATCTCTGAAAGGAGCTATGTGCTGCATCTGTGGTGATATTTAATATTATACTGATCATCTTGTTTGGAATGTATATATTTACACCATGGAACTGTATGGCTTACATATAGTTTTCACAGATGGCTCCTCTCATTGTTTTAGAGATTCGTAACATTCTTCCAGTTGTCCATCAGTACATTTCCCCCCTTTCTTGACCGAAAAAACTGAGTTCCTGATTGTTTTTAACCTTGTAATTTACCTTCAAATAATGGCAAGGATATAGCAGAATTTCACATATGGATATTCCAAAGCCTTGCCTAACAGGGGTAAAAAAGGACTAATAGAACTATAGATAGTGGAGTTGCTTTTTCCCACTATTTGGAGAGCTAGCAAACAAAACACAATAATATTGGTACCCTTGTTGGTTGTTCCCACCTCAAATGTAATTGATTGTCCTCTTAATTTTTATGCCCATAGTAACTTAAGTAAAATAAATTGAGTTACACTGACAGAAATAAAATTATAAAGTATAGAAATATACTGAATAGGTTGGTATTTGTGACTAGGTGCAGCAAACCTTAAACACTTCCCACTCATAAACACTTTCCTAATATTCTTGACTGTTGCAGCCAGTTGCTTCTGTTGTCTGAACAGCTCTGATTAATGTCCCCTCACCCTTACTAAATTCATGTTGCTGTTAATTGCTGACCAGTTAAGGGATCATGGACCTTCTGTATTTCAAGAGATGTACTTGGTGTGTCTACACGAGATGCTTACAGCACATTAGCCTAATAACATTGTGCTAAAACCATGTTAAAAACCATGCTAATAGCCTACTGCCCAGTATTATTAGGCTAAACTACAGTAAGTGTCACAAAAAATTGTGTGCTGGTGCTACTGCACAGTAATTAGTTACTGCACATTTAGTTAGTACTTTATTAAGCAAGCACTGAACTAAATGTTAAGTATCTAAGTGTGACAGTGAGGCACCAACACAGGCTCTCAAGGGGGAGAGAGTGAACCCCGCGGACCCCATACCCCGAGAGCAGGCCCCTGGCGAAGCTAACTTACCTCCCACAGGGCAGCCGGAGCAGGAGCCGTGCCCACGGCTGCAGCCACGTGAACTGGCATTACACCAGCTGTTTAATCAAATGAAATAGCGTCAGGCAGCATCAACCTGGAGCAGCTGGTGAGCGCGGCCCAATTCCGTAGGGCCCAAAATGAAGACCAAGAATTCAAGCGGCTACGGGACACAGACCCCGGGGAAGGATCATTACAGAGTTGTCCCGGCTTCAAGGTAATAGGGAGGTTATTATACCAGGTCCAACGGGATGAGGAGGGCACCATGAAAGGGAAGCAATTAGTGGTCCCATCCTCACTCTGCCGCGCAGCATGGAAATTGGCTCATGACTCACCCATGGGGGGCCATTTGGGATGCAATAAGACCTGGGCTAGGCTGGCCCAAGAATTCTTTTGGCCATGTCTCCAAGAGGACGTGGAAAGGTGGGGGGCCGCATGCCCGGAGTGTCAGAGGGTGCAAGAGTGGAGACCCCCAAGAGCACACCTGAATCCTATGCCAATAATAGACACTCCGTTCTCATGAGTCACACTGGATATAGTGGACCACCTCCTGAGGTCCCATAATGGATATCAATATATCTTGGTGATGGTAGATTATGCCACCCAGTTCCTGGAAGCAGTTCCCCTGAGATCTATAACAGCTACTTGAGTGGCAGAAGAGTTACTCAAAAGGACAGCATGGGTGGGCAGGAAATACTCACAGACCAGGGGATGAACTTTATGTCTGGGGTGATGAAAGCCTTATGTAAAACCCTTGGCATCACCCAGTTAAAGACCTCAGTCTATCATCCCCAAACCAATGGTCTTGTGGAAAGATTAAATGAAACCATCAAGCATCTGCTCAGACATTGTTCTCAGGAAGACCCCCAGAGGTGGGATACCATCTTGACCCCCTTGTTTGCCCTGAGGGACGCACCTCAAGAACTGACACAGTACTCTCCATTTCAGTTGGTGTACGGCCACAGTCCCTGGGGTTGCTACAGGTTGTCAGGGAAGAATGGGAGTAGCCGATGAGATTGGGACTATCGGCAGAAAGGTACCGCAAAGAGTTGCAAGATCGAATCACCAGGGCCCAACGGATTGCCAGTCGAAATCTGAGGAGCACCCAAGAGCAGCAGGAGATGCACTATAATGAAAAGGCAAGAACGCACACCTTCCAGCCGGGAGACAGGGTTTTGGTATCACTTCCAGTCTCTTCAAGCAAACAGCTGGCAATGTGGCAGGGCCTGTTTACAGTTGTTAGACAAGTGGGGCCAATGGATTACAAATTACTCAAACCGGGTCACCACTGAGAGTGCCAGATTTAGCATGTGAACCTGCTTAAGGAGTGGAAGACTCCACAGGGCTGGATGGCACAAGAAGAGGATATGAGGGAGGACCTGAGACCACTCTGCCCCGGGTTGGGGAGATCCTCAGAGAAGGGGTTGGTGCAAATAGGCAAGGAGCTGAATAACCAACAATGACAGGAACTATTAGCCTTGATAGAAGATTTTCAGGCAGTGTTTCAAGAGGCCCTGGGATAGGTAACGGGAGTGGAACATGAGATCAGAACACCTCAGGGGGCCCTGGTTAGGGAAAGGTGGAGGTTGATACCACAACGTTGGCAACAGGAAATAAGGCGGGAGATCATGAAGATGCAGGAACCGGGGATTATACGACCATCCTGTAGTCCTTGGCGGAGTCCCATAGTGCCCGTGGTCAAGCCGTATGGGTCACTGCGCATATGTATAGACTATAGGAAGCTTAATGCCCTGACAACCTTTGATGCCTTCCCGATGCCACATGTCACTCACCTTGTTGAGAACATCAGCAAAGCACAGTATATATCTATGCTTGATCTGGCAAAGGAGTATTGGCAGATCCCTACGTGCTCCATGGATTGTGCCAAAACAGCCTTTGGAACGCCGTGGGGCTTATTCAAGTTCACATGGATGCCCTTTGGCCTCAACAGCGCGGCCACGACGTTCCAAAGGTTGATGGACAACTTGTTGGCACCACATGCAGCATATGTGGTGGCGTACATTGATGACATCATTATATTTTTCCCTAGCTGGCAACAACACCTTAAAGCCCTCAGAGCTGTCCTGGGAGAACTCCGAATGGCGGGGCTGACCGCCAACCCCAATAAATATAAGCTAGCAGGAAGAGAAGTGGCATACCTGGGATTTCAAGTAGGCTGAGGGACAATTCGGCCCCTTACTGACAAGATCAAAGCCATAAGGCAATTTCAGAAACCACAAACCCACAAACAACTGCGTTCCTTCTTGAGGCTCATTAACTATTATCGGCGGTTCATACCCTATTTCGCAACTCTCTCCACACCGCTCACAGATGCATTGGCTGGGGTGTCCATAGCTCTGTTGAAATAGACAGCAGAGATGCAGAAGAGCTTCCAAGACTTGTAAGAGGCAATGCACCATGATGTTATTGTGCACACCTCTAACTTTAATGCCCTTTTTGTTTTACAGACAGATGCATCAGGCTGGGCCCTGGAAGCAGTATTACTCTAGAAATGCGGGCAAGAAGAGCGCCCGATCGCATTTGCCAGCTGAAAACTCAGCCATGCGGAGACCAAGTATGCCACAGTTGAGAAGGAGTGTCTGGCAATATGCTGGGCAATAGAATACTTTAAGTGCTACCTAATGGGGAGGGAGTTTGTGGTAGTGACGGACCACGCCCCACTACAGTGCTTGATGCAGAAACAAAGCATGAACGCCCAGATCACCTGCTGGTCCTTGACATTGCAGTCATTCAAGTTCATTGTGGTACACCGTCTGGGCAAAGATAACTTTGTGGCTGATTTTTTGTCCAGATGGGAAGGCCCAGACAAACCAGAAGAAGGATCGGGTCACATCCATTGGGGATAAGCATCAGGTGGTACAAGCCATTGCATGAGAAAACCAGACACCATAAGGCAACTTAAGTGGGGAGGTCTGTGGTGGCGAGGCACCACTACAGACTCTCGAGGGGGAGAGAGTGAACCCCACGGGCCCCATATCCCAAGAGCAGGCCCCCGGAGGAGCTAACTTACCTCCCGCAGGGCAGCCGGAGCAGGAGCTGCGCCTGCGGCCACAGCCACATGAACCGGCATTACGCCGGCTGTTTAATCATCTGTTTCCTGTGCAGGAAACAGCTGAGCTAATCCCAGCGGCCGTACCAGCTGCTGCAGGAAAGTTTAAAAGCCCCGCCGGATCTGGGGCGGGGGGAGAGCTGGAGAAAGAGAGAGTGGGCTGGCAGCTCATGAGGCAGACTCCGGCATGTGGAGGAGGCAACGCAGGCAGCACAGGGGAAAGCTTTAAGCTTCCTGCAGGAGGCAAAACAGGGGCCCCCACACAGCCCCTGGAAGAAGCTGAGACCGACGAGGCAGGGAAGCTCCCTGCTTACGGTAGGAAAGAGGAGGCATCTGAGATCCCTAGAGGGGCCTGGGATAAGGGAGGCAATCCTGCAGCCCCCTCCTACTCAGAGGAATATTTTCTTTGAAGTAAAATGACCCCAAGAGGGGAGAAAGAGCGACTAGAACCCGGTAGACAGGCCCTCAGCCATCCTACAGGGCCAGAGAACATCATTAACACATCACCAACTGGTTGGCAAGTGGACGGGGTGTCGAAGGTGGAGCCCCATGGAACATCGCGTCTGACGATCGTAGGTACCACTGTCCATCAGGAAGGCCCACCCGGGAAAGATCTCCACTGAAGACCCCTCTTATAGTAAGTCTAACATGAAAGTCATGGCAGACAAGTTGAGGGGAGGGGCCACACCCCGACAGGCCGGATGGCCAGAAGGGCGCAAGACACCACACTAAGCAACATTAAAGAATGTGTAGACATACCCACTGTGTGCATTGTTAATGTGCTATCCAATATCACTTTGAACAATGACAATTTGTTACCTTGGGTCAAATAATTTTCAAGAGATTTCTGTTGTCATATTATCATTGTTACTAATACTGTTATCCAAACTAAGGCTGCAGCTTAATTTGCCATAGGTACCAATCTCTTGAGAAAGGATTAATGCTTGCAAGCAGGTAATGGAAAAGCAAGTTATTTGCATCCTTCAAGTCAATTAAATCATTGTGGAACACATAGACATAATCAGTTCCTACATGTATTTACATATCAAAATGACAGCACAGATATATTCCTTGCTAGCAAAATCTCAGTCTATAAAATCCCTGGTTGTCTGAGAACATACGTCACATATACAAAACACTTGAATTAATGTCTAGTAAACATTAAAATGAAGCTATCCATGTACAGCTGAGGAATCTGTCTTAATTCCTAGAGCGTTTGATGTTTCTTGAATCCAGCTTCACAGTAACATGCAGACCAAATACTGCCTGCATAACATACACCTTCTGTGATGAAAGAAGTGAATGTTTATATTTGTATATGAGTGTCACAACCAAGTGTTCTCTATGGCTACACGCTAGTTTAGTATTTGGTGACAGGCTGTCTGAATAACATTCTAGATCATGAAGGTATCAATTTTAATTCAGTTGAAAACAATGTATAAACTGCATGGGGTAGTCTAAAGTGAGCTTACTTAGTTAAATATTTAATCAATGTATTTTATGACCTTTATAATTTCTGAGGAATTATAGCTGAAGAATATGTGCAAAGCCCTGTTAATTTCCTGGTCATTAATGCAACATGGCACATTGTACTAGGAGAATAGGAGAAGTATAGACATGGGAGTGCATGTGCAGAAACTGGCTTAAACCTGTAACAGAACAGATGTTCAGTCAGTACACATAAACCAGTTTGAGAATGGCTGAAACCAGTTTGAGATAAACCTGGTTGAATGTAGTATCAGACTTCACTGATTAGGCTCAAACCAGTTTATGCAATGTATGTCCCAGACCCCTTGCTGGTTTAAATTAAATCAGACTACCCCAGCATCCCAGCATGCTCTCTGGGCTGGGGGGGGGGGGCCTTCTCTGCTTCCCAACAGGGCTGG